>NC_092794.1:61915844-62099244 GCF_918797505.1 Bemisia tabaci | reverse complement strand
GGGAACCAAGAGCATTCCAATGCAGGGTTCATGCAGCCTCAGTGCTAAAAATTCAAGCACTTTTCAAGCACATTTTTCTGAATTTTCAAGCACTTTTCAAGCACTTTCAAGAGCCTTTTGGAAGCAGTTTTGCGCGAGATTCAAGAAATTTTTCCACAGGACCTTTGACATGAAAACTCCTAATAGCGAGACAGATATCAACAACCAACTAAAATGAGTATTTTCCTCTAATTAAAAAATACACGGATGTATAAATGAAAGACCATCCCAAGTATCAGTACCAATACTGACAACCCAGTAAGTAAATACCTCTAAATTCTAAGCAAAAAAAAGTAAAATCCTGGCTCACCGCATAAGTTTTCGACCAACTACCCATCCATACTTACACCTGAATGTTTTATTCCAATTTATTCAAAACGTTGGTTTAAAAATAAAAAGAAAAATAAATGATAATAATAAATAAATATCTTACCTTCATATTCATTGAGACAACGTTAATCATTAAGAAGTGATGGATATCGATAGGTATAAGATGGGCTGAAGATGGTGCAACTTATGAAAGAGTTAATAGAAAATCTGCATGCTATCCGATGGGTTAAATCCGATGGATATCGATAGGTATAAGATGGGCTGAAGATGGTAACTTATGAAAGAGTTAATAGAAAATCTGCATGCTACCCGATGGATTAAATTCATGAGAATAGTAGGGTACTTGGACAAGAAGCTCAAAATTGAAGATTCATTCTTGATAAAGCTGAAGCAAGATGTTTTCTGATAGTCTTTCACTACTGTAAAAATATTTGAATTTTAAAAGTGGGATTTCTTAATTTGAAGCTACACGTAAGGAGTATGTCTGGAGTATGGAACGGCACATCATTTGAAAAAAGAGTCTTTATGAACACTAAAAAACCGGACGAAAGAAGAAAAAAAAACACTTTCAAGAAGATAATGGACCCACATCATTGAAAAAAAATAAGGTAAAAAAACCAGAAGTAAAAAGAAAAAAATGTTAATGTGAAATTAAATAAATGTAGGTATGAAGAAAAATGTTTTTACAAGCAGTTTAAAAAGTTATAGATTTTAACCGAGACTTATATGGTTCTTTTTCACAACTGTTTGGAGAGTTTCGAAATTTCTCCTTCAACGATTGCTAACTCTTCTTTTTTTCTTTTGGCACTTTGGCGGAAACTATTGGACTTAACAATTAATGAGAGATCTTGCTTCTTTTCAGCTTGTTCTGCCAGGTCGTCTGCACCTTTTTCTAAGGTCTTTACATCTTCATATAAGCGTCTTTTTCTCTCTTGTAGAGATTTCGTTTTTTCTGACTTTTCATTTTTAATAGCTGTGAGAGCCTTGATTTTCTTTTCTTCCTCTAAATAGGTAGCATATCTACTGCGAGCACCTGATACACTTTGTCTTAACTCTTTGGTTATTACCATACTGGATAAGCTCTCCATTTCATCGGTAAACTCATGTACATAACGCTGTGCTATGTGGGACTGCTCCTTTAAATTTTCTACTTCTAGGTTTTTATTTACACTAAAACCTCCGAAAAGTGGATCTGAGAAATTCAAGCACGTTTTCAAGCACTTTCCAAAAAATCAAGCACTTTCAAGGCCTTGAATTTTTTTTTTAAAATTAAGCACTTTTCAAGCACTTTTCAAGCTTGCATGAACCCTGTTTGTCTCTAAAATTGTGCAACTTTTTTTACCTAGCAAATATGAATTGATCATCTAAACAAGTTTGATCTCTGCTACCAATAAACAATAAATTCAAGACAAAAATTACTTTTATAAATTTAATTTGTTGCGCAATTTCAGTAATTCTATTGAAAAGAATGTAAGCTGCACAATCCTGGCAACATTCAAAAGCTGTGGGTTCCTATTTATTATGCAAAAGGCAATCCGCTTGACATTACTGTGCGCCTCTCAGAGAGAGGATATCTCTAAAAGAAGAAATAAATACCTTTATTTTCACTTTGATCTGGTTTTGTGTCGTCTATGAAATTATCCAACTGCTTGTTGTTGGTGTCTTCATTATTCATCTTAACTGGGTTCATCGGGCCAGGAATAACTGCTTTTTCACTATCATCGTGTTTTGGCTCTTCTCCTTGCGGCTTGGCTTCTTCTTGTCCAGCTTTACTTGACTGTTCATTGACCTTGGGTTTGGGACCCTGACGCAGAGAAAAATTAGATCAATGAATGGAAGGTGTTACTCTCGCGAAGAGATGTGAAAAGGGGCAGGGATTACATAAAAAGAAAAGCTTCAGGAGTTTTTAGAGTCAGTTGAAGGTAAAGTCACAAATACTAGAATGAATGGGATGTTCAACGCTTAGAAAATAAGAATGCATGAATTTTTCGCCAATTTTATTATCTTAATAAGGTATGAGACTTCTTTTTCCCAGGTTTGGTATGAAAATTTTGATTTAGAGCAAAGTTACAAATTGTTAACAAAAAAGACATAATGCTTAGATTGAAAATCCTTGAACCAACAAACCTGTCGAATACGGTGACTCTTTCAAATTGTGTTAGTTGTGAAACTGTCACAGCTGAAAATCTGAAAGCAGCACCAATATTTCAAAATGGAAAATGGAAGATGCCACAAAAGATGGAAGTTAGCGATTCTTGAGATTTGAAAAACACTCAGAGCTGCCATGACATTGTTTTTAACTTTGGCAACTTCATTTTGGTTTGATCATTTTAAATTGAGGTTTAGAGGGCTGGTGAGATGAATCAATGCTGCACATCAAAATAACTTACAGGTTTTCTTCAGAGATTAATTTTTTTAAAAACTGGGTAATTTGGCTTATCGATACTCATATACTGAATGAGACTCAGACTTTGAAATACAACCTCTGCCAATCCCAATTTCTTTTACTATGGTTATTAGTCTATAGTTTGAAGGACAAACTAAAGTTAATCTGCGCAAAGATGCAACCATACTTACCACATTCTGTTCTGGCGCAGGGTTTGCTTGATGTGCATTCTTTGGGCTGGCAATCTTTTTGTTTAACAAGGAGCTGATAGCTACATTAAGCATGTCTACGCTGTCAGCCGGTAATTGAAGGGGAGGAGGAGCCTTAATGATCAGAAGAATAATCAATTAGTGACAAATATTTTTAAAAGAAGGATACAAGGGAACATCACTAGACCAAGAAAACATCGAGACTTAACAAGGCATGTTCTTTAATCAAGAATTTATCCAAAATGTTCAATGTAGCTGCTATTTTTCCATAAAATTTCAATGAGAGATTATTAATCTTGGTTTTTCATCTTGTCTGGTGTTGCATTCAATGAAAGAATAAAATATGTAATGACTACTAATTTGTCATAAACTATAATTAGTTATTTAGAGTAATTGATGCAGGAAGTTACTCTCCTCTCCTCTCCTTTTTTCGACAGAGATTACTTCATTTCCTTGATGAATAGAGAAATGAAGTGTTCAACTACCAATGGCGCTGCAGCAATATTCTTTTGAAACGACTATAAGTAAATAATTTGGACTGAAAAGTTAAACAGCTGAGCTACTGAAAGACTTTTTAAAGAAAAGGAAGCAAAAGTATGCTCCGCATAAGACCTATGACCCACTCATTACTATTGAAACTAGAAGGAACCCGTGCCTCGGTTTGTGCTACAGCAAACTTTGCAGCGTTCTTTATTCTTTAAACAGCACAAACTGTAAAGTGTTAGTTTTTAAAAACTCCTTTGATTCTCGACCTTTTGAGATGATTTTATTTTGAGAATGTCAAGTAGTGAAGCTACTTTGCTCTCTTCCAAAAAGAAAAAATGAAGCAGGGACTTTCAGGGAAATTTTAGAACACTGCTACTCAGATACATGTTTTCTTCAACGCATGTGATGCATTCTTGCACAAAACTCTAATGAAATTCGAGAAAGGGAATCATCACTACCTTAAATTATTCAGTCTCTCTATCAGTAAAATCAACATTGCAGTGACAGAAAAAATAAACAGTTAGAATAAGCACATATATCAATCGCCTTAATTGCTAAATTAGACAGATTAATCCGAAATCAGACTAATTGTATTCAGTTTTCTGTTTAAAAAATAAAACATCAGAGAAAATTACACAATGTCTGACAAAGCTAGGCTGATTTCAGTTGAATTTGCCTAATTGAAAGAGGGAAAGCAAAATGGTCCGAACTGTAACAGCAAAGGTATTATAGTCTACAACATGAAATTTGTGACTAAGCGGCAGAGTCAGGTGAGCAGTTAGATCTTTTGTTCACAGGTTAATTGCCTGATGCAAGCCTGGTCTCTTAAATATGCCAGTATACTACATTTCAACCCTTAAACAACACTCCAAGCCGATCACTTACTCCACCCCTGGGCTGCCATGTATTATGTTGTAGACTATTATCTGTATTTTTGAAACCTCCAGGAGGACAAAATAAATTGAGAAAACTACACTGCAGCCAAGATATTATTTACGCACAAAAATGTATGTGCAACCATTGAAGCTAGCAGAATGAGCACACATGCATTCATAAACAATCACTATAAATAAGAAGAGATAGAGACAAAGGAAATATGACAGGTTTGGTAAAATCATGAATGGCTTAATTCAAACACTTACACTCTGATTGTTTGCAGAACTAGCGGTAGGACTTGGATTGACCTACATAAAAAAGCCATCAAAACAAATAGAGTATTAGAATCTACAGGATGCATGAATTAGGAAGAATGAAATGAAAACCGTTAATATAGTGTGTGACCGCCCACTAGAAAAGTGACTCCAGCTCAAGGAGACCAGAAAGGAAAGTTTTAGCCAGTTACCATAGAAATTCAGTTTTTGGAGACGAGCATGTTCTTGTTTCCCAAAGAACACGTTGTTTATTGTATTTGTGCTCCAAAAAAGTGCGTAACGCTGCATTGTAATCTGACAACCTTGTACCTTGAATAAGGTTGATAAACCTGGGGTTGTTACAAGTTTCAAAATAGCGTTCTCAAAACTGCAGTATTTAGACAACATTTGAGATATTTTGACATTTTTTTAAGACATTCATTTATGCTGTGCTAATAATACATTGCCTACCACACCAGTCATATGGACCGGCATTAAAGGGGTCTGCGAGTGCCAAGCTAGTTGTTTTGACCTAGATGCAGTCGCTTGCATTGGACGCTCTTGCAAGGCTAGTGGCCATCAAAGCTGTTTACCTGCTTATGGCTAACAAAGAATACGGTCCCAGCAGGAAAATGCACCGATGAACTTTTGGGAATTCTTTGGCGCCGGAAAAAATATATGTTGGGAACACCATGGCTGGCATTGTGTTCATAACTCAATTCTGGATTCCTCAAAAATGGAGTCGCTTTTTCATAGACAGTTACGAATAAGAAGGAAAAATAATGTTCTGCATTTTAACTGACAGGTGCTTTGGTAGTAACATTATTGTCATGCAAACAATTAACTTCCAAATTCTTTGACAGAAAACTACATTGAGCAAACTTAACAGAGATTATGAGAATTTTAATGGTAGTGTTCTGAAATAAAACTCATGAGAATATGATCATTGGGTTGACTGTTTCAGATCTCCTTCCCAGGCAGGTACTGATTGATCAGAAGATTAATTTGCCATCCCCATTTGAGAAATTGGAAGAGATGATGTTGCATGTTGAATTAATAAATGTTACGAGAGAATCCCTGCAGACATATTAAAGTTGTGCACTTCAGCTATGACATCACCCACTTTAACATGAGGTACCTTTTGTTTGTCCGTACTCCATGACTGGAGTTGGATCATTTATCTCAATTCTGAAATTTTTGTTTACAGCTGAATAGCACCCAAGAGCTTCTTTCAAAACTCACTAAATATTGAGGAATTAAAAGAAGAGAAAAACTTGTAAATTCAAGGCTTATGTATAAAGAATAACCTGATTTTAATAGGACCTAAAAATGCACTTTGAATCGAATTGAACGGAGCTGAGATAAACTGTCAAGTTACGCTACTTCCCTAGGAAATCCTAACGACTCACCCATTGCCATACAATATTTTATTCACACATCATATGGAAAAATTGTGAAGCGATAATTGATCTAGTTTTAGGTTTACTGTTTTGTTGACCGATCATAGGAATTAAACGTATTAGTTGCATTCAAAACCACAAAAAAGTTCCATTTTGAAAAAATTATAAAAATCTCACCAATATATTCTGGCCTTGATTTGCTCCATCAGATTCTTGAACTGCTTGAGGATTGATTACGGGAGTTGTTGAAGTATTTGCAGCTGATACAGCCTGAAAATTTCCAAAAAGTTTTAATCAATTCTTATGATTCTAAATACTCCAGTATTTTTATCAAAGTGGTCTTGAGTTTAAACTCTTTTTTCTAAATTTTAAGCACACAGACCACATAGGTATCTTGAGAGGGATTGACAAAAGTTCTAAGTGAAGCTTCTGGCTCAGAGGATACATAGAGCAATTTGAAAGATGGTAATTTAAAAATTGATGAAAATTTCATAAGATTGACTATGTTACCTTAGGTATCGCTCCAATTGCAATCATGTCATTGTTAACGTTTAACGCTTTGTCGAGGGGTCGAGCACTGGATACTTTCCCTCCTCCGCTATTTGGTTGGCATGAAGTCAGTTTTTCTTTCAGTTCGGATACTTCACGCTTTAGTTCAGTAACTCGCTCTGATTCAGGCTGGCTCTTTTCGGACAGCTCATTATTCTTTTGCACTGCACTTGCATACTTTGTCTGGAGCTCAACATATTTCACCTGAGAAAGAAAATATATTTGAAACAAGACTATTCCTTAACCTGATAGAGAGCTGATTTAGATCATGCTGATGCACATGTAATAAGTGACGCACAATTGATTTCACGCTCAAAAGATGGAAAAGTGCATTGCTTTTTAATCGCCCTGGAAATAGTTTCATTATCTCATGTTTTCAATCTCTGTCACAAATTGCTAAATACTACAGGATTGTGGATACACCTTAAATTTTCTTAAACCAAACTTTTAGAATTATTCTCAAATTTTTCATTGATGATTATCAATTCATCTATTAATCGGATAACTTGATCATAACTCAAGAGTACATTTAAAAAAAAAATTAAAAAAAAAAAAAATATTTACCTTCAATGCTTTGACTTCATCTTCATAAGTTGCTTTCATTGTCTCTATTTTGGATTCCAATTTTCTTCTTTCTTCTTCATCTTCTGTTTTTGTCGCCTTTTGTTTACTTAATTCCTCTTTCAGGTCACTGTTCTCGCTCTGTGAATGAGAAATTTTGAAAATTTCACAATAAAATAGTTGATTAACTACTTAAAAAGATCTGAATTATTCGAATGCTCAAATTCATTTTTCAACAGTCTTTGAAAGATATTTTTTAAGACTGGCTTCATAATTTCCCTTCTTCTTCCTATAAATTGTATTGTTCTACAGAATTCAAATGAAATTGCTGTAAACGGTCTTCCCTTTTCAGAACAGGGGGCTGATAATTGAAATTGATAGACAAAGCGATGGAAAAAGAAGACATGGAGAGTATGGAGTGATCCTATGGGTTGAAATGAGTGGTTCCTATCGACTAAGAGAGAAAATGATGGACTAATTATAGGGTCATTTGTGGGTTGCCGTTGCCCTTAGTTAGTCTATCACTTACCTCCTTTGTCTATTGCAACCACACGCATCCGCCAATGGGATCCCTCCAAATCTGTTTTGTCTTCATTGTCTATAACTTTGTCTATCAGTTTCAAAAATCGGACTGCAGGAAGTATCCACAGAAAAACAGCAAATATTCCTAAAATATCTTGGACAAAATACATGCTTGCATTGTTTCTGTTTCATGGAGTAGAAAGAAAGTAAAGTTCTGGAACTGATTAAAACAAACCTACCTGGAGAAGTTTAAACTTTTGGCTCAGGGCACCATACTTGTTTAATGCCTCTGAGCTTTCTCTCTTTCGTAGTTTCCGCTCTTCATCAACTTGCTGCATCAGTTTTTCTTTTGTTTCGCGATGGTCTGCCTTCTCCTTTTGTAGCGACTTTTCAATCATCAATTTGTAGTTCAGAGAAACTATAATAAAAACAAAGATTTTTCATGAGTCTCATGGATGCAGACTACTACTCTTTAATTACAATTGTAAATGCGTATTTCGACGCTGTAAGTCCGCAATTACATAACTCGTTTGCAGTGTCTGAAAATCTCCACCTCTATGTTATTTATTTAAAGGAGAAAAAATTGACATCATTCCTTGAAGTTTTTGCTGGATTTTCTTCGCACAGAGCGGAAAAATCACAGCAGTTTTAAAGAATTGCTGTTGAATAGTTTTCCATTTAAGAATAAAGTATGACAGGAAGTCTGCGACATCGCAAAAAGAGTTATGTGATTGCCGACTTACACTGTCTATTTGTTTGTTATTGATTTGCATCATACATGAGCACAGTATTATCTATTAAAACTGTACTTACAGATTGAATAAATCAGCATACTGCACTGGAATATTAAACATTCAAGGGTGAGATAGATATTCTGAGACAAACTTTTGTGGGAAATGAAAGAAACAAAATTTAAGCATAGCGTTTATCTCACAAGTAATATGATCTTGTTGGATGAATTGTCTCATTTGAGATTTTAATAAAGGCTATGAAGATAAATACTTACCTTGTAACTGCGCGAAAAGAGACTCGTGCTGTTTGGCACACTTTGCAGCAGTTGCTTTGGCGTCATCCAGTTGAGATTGTGTGCCATGGAAAATGTAGATGACTGTTATCAATATCAGTAAGCCACAAACATAACAAAAGAAGCTCTTTGAGCCTCGTGCAACAAATCTTGCGGAGCTCATTCTGAACTGTACCTAAGCTGTAGAAACAAGAAAAATGTGAGCATTAGCAATCTACACTCTTCAACTAGGTAAGTATGGTCTCAAGAGTAGACATACCTCTTGGAGAAGGAGCTGCTCTTTATGAAAAATCTTATCAGAATCCGGGCATCATAGCGCGAAGCTTAGAAAACTTAGGAAGTGATTGTATCAAAACTCTAGAGCTTTACATTCGCTGTTATTTCATATACCAATAGAATGCGTATTTGCTCTCCATAGATATCTGTATGTTTCAGGAGTTAGTGCCTAAAATATTGCTGGAATGCATACTGAAACTATGATTGGAAGTTCACACGATAATTTTTTTGTACATGCGGTAGGTAATTCCATAAAAGAATCTGAAAGTTGACACACAACTAAATACGGAGTTGAATCTTTTTCTGGAAATTTGGATGTCATGGCTCCTACATTTCTATTTGCAAC
Source organism: Bemisia tabaci (assembly GCF_918797505.1). Classification (NCBI taxonomy): domain Eukaryota; kingdom Metazoa; phylum Arthropoda; class Insecta; order Hemiptera; family Aleyrodidae; genus Bemisia; species Bemisia tabaci. The sequence goes on along the minus strand of NC_092794.1, from coordinate 62,089,986 downwards.
TGATTCTGCACGCACATCTTACATAAAAGTTGCAAGACTTCCTGTATGTCACAAAAAACTGAACAATCTGTGAACATGCATGACAGAACCAGGACAATGCATAAATATGCTTGAAAGATACCAACTTCCCATTTTGAATGTTTTGGAGAGGATGCTTGAAAACAAATTGTGAACACAGACAGATCGTGCGGAACATGATTTTACAATCAATGCAAAAAACTTACACAAAAAAGTTGATGACACTGGCAGAGATTGGCTGCCCATGAAACCGAACGAAAATTAGTCCACCAATGCTGGCACAAAAATCGAAGCACAAGATCTAAAATCTATGACAAAACACAAATTTTAGAACATTTCCTAAAAATTGATAGCAAACTTGGGAGAGTTATTTGCCAATTCAAAAGCGCGTACAATCAGACGGCAACACCATTCACAACAAAGTTATTGAGGTTAATTTTCGATCATTATTTTTGTTGTTGTTGATACAGGGTGATCCTGCGATCAAACTAAAATACTTCCTGATCAGTTTCCCTAGTCCCCCTACTCTCCCTGTATTTTTTAGCGGTTTTTCGGCAGAATTTGAGGTGTTTTCATAGCAGGTAATTTTGGGCTACTTAGGAGCCATAATTCTTGTCATTCATAGATTTGCACGATGCAAGGACGGTATGGAGGGGGGGGGGGGGGGGGGGCGAAGTGAAAATCACTTCATACGGACTGCATTTTGCAATAAAGAACAAAAATTTTGGTCTAGCCGTAAAACCACATATCTGCACAGGAAAACTAATGGTACATCCGTTGTGTCTATAATGAGCTAGAAATAATTAGTAGTTTCTTAGCGCAAAATGATAGTTGAGATCAACGGTGAAACTAAACTACCAAACCACAGAGACCTCAATTGCGGTGTTTGAAAATTTCCGCTCCTATTTTATTTTTTGAAGAGAGAATCGTTGGATTTTTTTGCGCATTACATAAAGTGAATATTTTTCAAAGAACGAGGAAGAATTAAACGTAATTGTGTGCAAAAACTAATGAAAGGTCTGTAATCTTTAAAAACGATACCTACGTGACAAGAGATTTGCAACATCATAAACCTAGATACTCGCTTTTGGGGATTTCAACATCGAAATATAGGGAGTACCTAATAAAAGTAAAAATTTTGAAAAATCTCTACATGAATAAATTATCAATTGCACATTTTACGTTTTTGACTGTCAAATAAGTAGGATTGAGACCCTGCATCAATATTCGCGAAGGAGCCGCTCCACCCTGGTAAAAATTGGCGATAGGAGCTGCGTTTCAAAATACCATAGGAGTTCTTATAGCCGACTGCAGAAGGCGATAGAAATTCATATAGCTGGCTGTAGAAAGTGGAAAAAATCGTACGGCCGGGCTACACGAAGTGATAAAAAATTATGCAGCCGGGCTATAGTTCCTAACACCGAGCTTTACACTTTATCGCCTGGCTGTTGCTTTTTCGTCATCGATTATAAAAGGCTACAAGAAATTGTGTAGAAATTCGTGTTCTTTGGAAATCATTAAGTTTCATACGGAACTACCTTAATATTTACAAAACACACATTATATTTTCCTTTCCAACATATTTTTTTTTCATCGATTACAATGAGAATAATCCATACAGAGTGTGCAAACATTTCAAAATCATGAGTTGAAAAACGCTGACTCCACGAGATTAAATATTAGAGTCTAACACAAAGCGGAGCGGCGGCGCACTGGCACGGCGCCTACAAACCTAACAGAGATACTTCACGCATTGCGCAATGCGTGAAGTATCCCTGTTAGGTTTGTAGGCGCCAATGCGCTGGCTGCCCGCCCGCCGCGCCGCAGGGTGCCACGGCGCTTGAGGCAACTATTACACACCAGAAGTATTGCACAGTATCATGCGAAATTGAAGGCGCTCCAACATATTAGGAATGGCAGGCGTCCTTCAAAAGTACGGAGCTTTCCTCGCAAAATAAATCGAGAGACTACGGCCCACAAAAAGAGCGGTAGTCCAAATACTCACTAAGTCCTAGCATCCGTAATTAGTAACGTTTAGCATGCACTTTATCGCCAGGCTGTTGCTTAATCGCCATCAGCTTTAAAAGGCTATAAGAAATGATGTTGCCGGCTATAGAAGCTATTGGAAATCTTACAGCCGGCTGTAGGTCTATGGTATTTTGGAACACAGATTCTACTGCCAATTTTACCAGGGCAGAGGGGTCCTGGGTAAGATTTCTAAAATCAGCTCAAAATATTACAACATTTCAACCCAAAGCTCAGAAATGATTTTTTTGAACGCGATTGCCCGAGCGCTATAACAGATTTTTAAAAGGATGTTCTTACAAATTTTGCTGAAATTAGTTGAAATTTCCGCCGCCATGCCTGCTATATTTACTGCATTGAACACGTGATTTTCGATTCTTAAATTGAGGGGCTCGAGGGACAAGGCGCATATAAGTGCAGTTTTTGCTATTTCGAGAAATCCGCATTCGAAGTTCCGGATCACATGGATCCTTATGGCGGAAAGAAAATTCAAACAGACTTTTTCATGCTTAAAAGTTGGAATTTGGGAGCAAATTTTTCACAACTTCGGTTTCCGCGGCCACTCAAGAATTCCATCTCGCACCCAGCCCAGGCACGGTAGGGTAGAGTATCTTTATCTGTACGGTGACCCTCCGGTTGTATGGGGCCCGCACATATGCGAGCTTTAGATATACATCTACAAATACATCCTAAAAAAGAATCAGACATCACACAGAGGAAAACATCTTGTGTTTACGCATCCGAAGATAGGAGAAATGTAATCGGGTCTCGTGATATTTGACTTTTTCCCCGAGTCTGAGTGCCACCTCGTTCTCAGCATAGAGCGGAGCATTGCGAGTTTACGCCTCAGCACGCCATCGCGCCTTCAATTTCACAGATGCAACACAGACATCCATCGAGTACGAATAGTTGTATGTCTGCGCCGTCATCAACGCGCTTCTTTTCCCTTGCTCTATATTGCATCCCGTTACATTCTTTGCCAGTACTTTTAAGTATTCTTTCTCAACTCTTCTCGTCTCATCTCATCTCATTCACTCCCTTTTATCTACTCGTTTCATTCTTTCTCCTCCTGATATTTCAAGAATTAATTACTTGCACTTTGAAGGACGGCCATTTGAGAACTGGTAATTGAATTCCAACTCCTTCGTGTAAATAAAAATCTTCTACGCTGTGGGCGATCAAAGTATTTCCAGCGGGTCTAACCGTGTTATAATGCAAATGATGTGTGCGTAAAGTTGGCTGATAATTTGAGTTGGTCCATTTTATTTCGAGAGCAATTGGCCCGTTGCCACAAAATTTGAATCCGCACCATTTCTCAGCTAGCCTCTTTGATCCGAAACAGCTCTGGCCCATGAATTTGTAAGATCTCAAAGAGGATTGATAGGCAAATTCGAGAACTGAGCAAATAAAGGGTATCCCTGGGTAAGGGCACCAAAATGCCCCTCCTCACGGATTTTGAATTTAATGGTCTAAACCCTTTCAGGAGGTCCTAAAAACATGGTTTTGGGCAATTTTACCCTCCTGACCCCAACCACCCCCCCCCCTCCAGCCCCGAAAAACCCATTTTTCGGGGAATTTTGGGGTATTTTCACGTTTTATTTCATATCTCCCGCAATTTTCGATAAAAATGCACCAAAATTTCACCAATTACACATCAGACCAGTCAGATTCTTGGGTAAAAAAATCAAATTTATCGTACCTTATTTAGGCCCCTACAAAAATTCGTAAAAATCGTCAATTTCCAATTTTTTTCAGATTTTAGCGGTTTTAAAAAAAATGAGGACACATACATTTTTTTTTTTTGCCTTAAAATGTAGGTAATATACCCAGTTGTTACCAAAAAAAATTTCAAGCCTTCACGCGTGGTGCGTCCCACCGAAAAAATGGTTTTTTTGGCGCCAAAACGGTTAAAATGGCTCTTTTGGCAACGGTTTACTCGCACGCTATCAAGATTGTAACACTAAAATCTCTAATTTTTGGTTTCAATGTTTCAAGAGGCATGCCCTAGTATCGTCAGAAAAGGTTTCAAGTCGATCGAGTCCTTGCGCCCCACGTAAAGTACCGGTTTTTGGCGCCGAAATGGTCAATATTGCTATTTCAGAAGAGGTTACTCGCGTAGGGTGGCCCTCATTTTTGAATTTCCGGAGTTTAAAGTGCGTAACCCTGCAAATGGTTTCATTTGATGAGAAAATAATGGGGAAAAAATAAAAATTGAGAAAAAAATGTTTTAGAACGCGCCTCAAAGAGCCTAAAGTTCCGAGCGTGGCGTGCGAAGACGCGTTTTTTCGTCATTTCGCGAATTTTTTTCCTCCCTTTAAAATGTTCCTACGGCTTTGAAATTTTTAGAGATTATACACTGTTTAGAGTACTTTACGAGAAAAATAATGAAATTTACATCGCTCAGTTTAAAATTCTTTTTTATCCCCATCAAAGAGGCCACGTCGTGCGATTTTGCCGATTTTCCCTTTATATCGTTCATTTGCATGTTAGCCCCGAAATACCATTAAATCGACTTGTTTTCCAGCAGCTGAACGGAATTGTTTATTTTTGGTTTAAATGACTCGGTAGACACTCTACTTCTAGAATCTGAAGAATTTTTGCTTTTGACTCTTGAAAAAATTTAATCTCGTTCAGGCAAACCGTGCCGAGAGAATGTTATGAACAATCATCGACGAAATCGCATGATGTGGCCACTTTGAAGGAGAAAAGGGAGCATTTTAAAGTAGGGAGGTAAATTTTGTTATCTTTTTCGTTATTTACTATAAAGTATGTGACACTTCAGAAAATTTCAAAACCGTAGCAACAATTTAAAGGTGGAAAAAAGACACGCCGTGCGGGGAAATTATAAGGGAAAATCGGCAAAATCGCACGACGTGGCCTCTTTGATGGGGATAAAAAATAATTTTAAACTGAGCGATGTAAATTTCATTATTTTTCTCGTAAAGTACTCTAAACAGTGTATAATCTCTAAAAATTTCAAAGCCGTAGGAACATTTTAAAGGGAGGAAAAAAATTCGCGAAATGACGAAAAAACGCGTCTTCGCACGCCACGCTCGGAACTTTAGGCTCTTTGAGGCGCGTTCTAAAACATTTTTTTCTCAATTTTTATTTTTTCCCCATTATTTTCTCATCAAATGAAACCATTTGCAGGGTTACGCACTTTAAACTCCGTAAATTCAAAAATGAGGGCCACCCTACGCGAGTAACCTCTTCTGAAATAGCAATATTGACCATTTCGGCGCCAAAAACCGGTACTTTACGTGGGGCGCAAGGACTCGATCGACTTGAAACCTTTTCTGACGATACTAGGGCATGCCTCTTGAAACATTGAAACCAAAAATTAGAGATTTTAGTGTTACAATCTTGATAGCGTGCGAGTAAACCGTTGCCAAAAGAGCCATTTTAACCGTTTTGGCGCCAAAAAAACCATTTTTTCGGTGGGACGCACCACGCGTGAAGGCTTGAAATTTTTTTTGGTAACAACTGGGTATATTACCTACATTTTAAGGCAAAAAAAAAAATGTATGTGTCCTCATTTTTTTTAAAACCGCTAAAATCTGAAAAAAATTGGAAATTGACGATTTTTACGAATTTTTGTAGGGGCCTAAATAAGGTACGATAAATTTGATTTTTTTACCCAAGAATCTGACTGGTCTGATGTGTAATTGGTGAAATTTTGGTGCATTTTTATCGAAAATTGCGGGAGATATGAAATAAAACGTGAAAATACCCCAAAATTCCCCGAAAAATGGGTTTTTCGGGGCTGGAGGGGGGGGGTGGTTGGGGTCAGGAGGGTAAAATTGCCCAAAACCATGTTTTTAGGACCTCCTGAAAGGGTTTAGACCATTAAATTCAAAATCCGTGAGGAGGGGCATTTTGGTGCCCTTACCCAGGGATACCCTTTATCGGAAATAGGGAACACATCAAATGACTCGCGAGCTCATACAAGGCCCCGAGGGCCCCGACACGACCCCCTTGATCAGTAACGCCTCACGACCATAGTTTCTGATTTTAATAGGTACGTTAAGTTTGCATATCTCCGTTCCCTGATTTTTTTTTACTTCACTCACTCTTCGGTTCCTGTTGCATATCGACAGTGAAACTGCATAAATGCGAAACTCGGTTGCGGTGTATATTGAAGTCTCCGCTCATATTTTATTTTTCAAAATGAGATCAAACCAACATCATGGCTTAAAATTTTCGTAGAATATTCTTCGTATAGAGAAGAAAAATTTCTCAAGTTTTCGAAACACTAAGTTTGGTTTTTGACGTAAAAAATGAAGTATGACAGGAGGTTTGCAACGCCGAACGAAACCAAAAACGAAAATCAATTTACGCTTTACTGCGTGCAGTAATGAGTAATTCTCTCGCTTTTCCAGTATAGTTTCCTTACTGAACAACTGAGGGCCCTTAAACTTATCAGTTCATCTGGTCATGGCATTCCTATATGGTCAGCTCAGGCCTGATTCAAAAACATTTGCGCAGAAAAAAAAAAAAAATCATTTGCCAACCACATTAGCTTGTCCATCCGCTCGCCGGACGCTGTATGAAAAGATTTCAGATCCAGTAGAAGTGAAAAATGTTCAAATCTACCCATCATTTAATAACCCACAATACTACCCGTAAAAATTTTCAGATTTCAAATACCACCCAAAGCGTTGTACATACCTCTGACGTAAAGTGCGTATCTAAACTCCCATGTGAGCCTTGCGCTCCGCATAACTCGATGCTCATGTGAAAATAGAGATACGCCTTTTACATCAGAGAGGTAATGGTAGGTGCGATGAATCCCAATCGAATGTAAGTCGGTAAAATAGCAGAAACTTTCATGTGCCTACTCAATTCCGTAGAAGAATGCTGGTATTTTTAGGAGGGGGGAAGGGCTGAAATAGAATTCGACAGGTCAACTATTGGGGCACATAAACTGGACCGCGTTTAGCACAAAGGAACCCAGCCACATGAGCTATTGCCAAATTTACCTGGGCAAATTTAATTTTGTACACAAGAACGTTTGTGCGGATTTTTTTTTGGTTCAAATTTTAAGGAATTTGCTTTGCACTATGCAGAAAATTCGCTGAAATTTGCAAAAAAATTGACACAATAGTTTTCATTTAAAAAATTAAATTGCCCAATTAAATTTGGCAATACCTGGTGCGGCTTGGTTTCTTTCTGCTTAACGCTGTCCAACTGCTCAAAAAGTAGTGGGACAAATCTAGAACTTCAAAAGTAAGCTAGGTAGAAGTTTTTTCTCGGTTTTGACCGAAAAACAATAGTAATAACTTTCAAATCCCTGGTAAAAATTGGCAGTAGAATCTGTGTTCCAAAATACCATAGACCTACATCCGGCTGTAAGATTTCCAATAGCTTTTATAGCCGGCTACACAATTGCTTATGGCCTTTTATAGCCGATGGCGACTAAGCAACAGCCAGGCGATAAAGTGTATGCTAAACGTTACTAATTACGGATGCTAGGACTTAGTGAGTTTTTGGACTACCGCTCTCTTTTTGAGCTGTAGTATCTTGATTTATTTTGCGAGGAAAGCTCCGTACTTTTGAAGGATGACTGCCATTCCTAATATCGACGGTGAAACTACCAAACCACGTATCTCGTTTGCGGTGTTTAAAAATCTACGCTCACATTTTATTTTTTTGAAGTAGACCAAATCAATATCATTCCTTGAAATTTTCACCGAATATTCTCCGCACGAAGAGGAAAAATCACAGAAATTTTCAAGACTGGACGTTAAGTAGTTTTTCATTTAAAAAATAAAGTATGACAGGAAGTTTGCGACGTCGCAAACCGAGATACGTGGTTTGGTAGTTTCACCGTCGATATGTTGGAGCGCCTTCAATTTCGTATGATACTGTGCAGTACCTCTGCTGGTGAAATAGTTGCTTCAAGCGCCGTGGCATGCTGCGGCGCGACTCGGCGGGCGGGCAGCCAGCGCGAGACGCGCATTGGCGCCTACAAACCTAACAGGGATACTTCACGCATTGCGCAATGCGTGAAGTATCCGTGTTAGGTTTGTAGGCGCCAGTGCGTCGCCGCTCCGCTTCATGTTAGGCTCTAATATTTAATCTGGCGGAGTAAGCGTTATTCAACTCATGATTTTGAAATGTTTACACATCCTGTATGGATTATTCTCATTTTAATTTATGAAAACAAATATCGACGGTGAAACTACCAAACCACGTATCTCGGTTTGCGACGTCGCAGACTTCCTGTCATACTTCATTTTTTAAATGAAAAACTACTTAACGTCTAGTCTTGAAAATTTCTGTGATTTTTCCTCTTCGTGCGGAGAAAATTCTGTGAAAATTTCAAGGAATGATATTAATTTGGTCTACTTCAAAAAAATAAAATGTGAGCGTAGATTTTTAAACACCGCAAACGAGATACGTGGTTTGGTAGTTTCACCGTCGATATGTACCTACTGAAGGAAAATATAATGTGTGTAAGGTGGTTCCGTATCGAACTTAATGATTTCCAAAGCACACGAATTTCTACACAATTTGTTATAGCCTTTTATAATCGATGGCGAAAAAGCAACAGCCAGGCGATAAAGTGTAAAGCCCGGCGATAGGAACTATGGCCCGGCTGCATAATTTTTTATCGCTTCGTATAGCCCGGCCGTGTGATTTTCTCCGCATTCTACAGCCAGGTATATGATTTTCTGTAGCCTTCTTTGGCTGGCTATAAGAATTTCTATGGTATTTTGAAACGCAGCTCTTATCGCCAATTTTTACCAGGGATAAGACCGTGATAAACTCTTTTGGTTCTAAAAAAACAAAAAGTCATGAGGGTTTGAACAGCTGGTATGGTGCTGACATCAACGAATTTTAACAAGAATTTTAGCTCTTTAAAACTACTGTCCAATGTGATGTTACGCCTAGTACAACTCGTAGTGGAGACCCTAAAAACTTCTTGACGGCATTATACCGCTGTCTTCATCCGACTGCGGGAACCAAGGATCCGAAGTCTGCTTCTTCAAGGGGGGTTCATTAGGTACGGTGTATGGAACAACAGTTCGACCCCAACAGTTACAGCTTACAATGGACCACTAGACAGGGTACGAATTTTAGCATTCTAATACATGTTTCCAAACCAAAATTTCACGTAGAACACGATTCGCGCAACAAAAGTTACTGAAACCAACTCTTAGCGAAGATATTAACGTTTTTATTTCACATTAGTTACGAGGAATTTGAACTAGCCGCTCACAAGAAACTCAAAGCTCTACGTGAGTCAAATCGCGCACTACAATGGTTTCAGCAAGCTTCTCAATCGAGCAATGTTCATTTCCCACCATGTGTTGTTCAAACTATAAGTAATTTGCTATAGCTGAGCCAAAGCGTCAAGACTGAGGTTGCCAGATTTTTATATCGCTGAGACGTTTAAGATAACGTTTAGCGCGCGATGTGAATGACGTAGAGCATTGAGTTTTCATGAGCGGGTGGTTTCAATTCACGCATCAAGGAATCATTAAATATCTTCGTAAGGAGTTAATTTCGGTAATTTTCGTTGTGCGTATCGTGTTCTACGTGAAATTTTGGTTAGGAAACATGTATCAGAATGCTTAAATTCGTACCCTGTCTAGTGGTCCATTAGCCTTAATCCAGTGATGATGATCACCTTAATAACAAACGCAAAATGAAGCACTTGACGCTTTCACAGATTTCGTCTCATTTTTGAGATTTGAAACTCAATAAAAAGTTCCATCACGCTACCTGGAGATGTTGCATGTGTGAGGAATTTGCGATTTGACTGTTGAATCTTATGTAAAAGTTCGCGAGAAACACGATGGTGCCACTGATTTTCTCTGAAAGCTCAAAAAAAGCTCTCAAGTTGAGGCCAAAATGGAGGGGATATCCCACCCTACCCTGAGAGTCCACGTCTACATCAAGACAAACTCTCCATGCAAAGATAGGGAGCAAATGCATTAGCAGTGATGCCGTGTTTTCAGTTTCAGAGTCCCCAAATAAAGTGGCAACCCTGCTAATGTATTTGCTCCCTATCTGTGCATGGAGAGTTTGTTTTTATGTAGAGGTGGACTCTCAGGATAGCGTGGTATATCCCCTCCATTTTGGCCTCAACTTGAGAGCTTTTTTGAGCTTGGGAGTTGATTTCAGAGAAAACCAGTGGCACCATCGTGTCTCTCGCGAACTTTTACACAAGAATCAACAGTTAAATCGCGAATTTCTCACACATGCAACACCTCCATTCACAAGAGAGATTCATCGAGACCCGACAAAAAGAAATTAGCGACTGATTACGACTCAATTACTTACTTCGAAATTTTAAAATCGTCCCCTAATATTCATATCATTAAAGTCTCTCGGCATGATGACAAGTTGAGAAACGTGGAGAAATCAATTGTAGGGTCTATCGTGCGCCTGGTCGTGAAGCAGAGACTCCGTATGTTGTTGCTTTAGTCGGGAAGATGCAACTCTTCGTTCTCGTAGCCGCGCTCTGGTATCATTTCTATTTGAAGGCGTTTTTAATGCGCTGCATGTCGCCGCGCCTGTGACACGTTCACATAAGTTCTTTCAGAGACGATGGTTCTCAGCCGTCCTGCGCCAGTCCTCCCGGATATTTAAGCTCGTTTTTAGGGATCAACGCCACCTCGGATTGTTGCTTTAATTGCGAAATGTTGAGGAATCTGTTGAGAAAGCTGGACCACACCAATAGATTCAAGATATTTATTGCATTGAATAAAACATATAGAATGTTATGACACAATTACAATGTTTTAAGATTAAAACTATAAATATTCACAAAAGCATAAATTGAGTGTAAAGAAACGTGAGATAAAATAAAATTATAGAAACTACAGACTTAGATAAGTTAATTAGAAATCATCAATATCATAGATACACTTTGGTACAAGAAATTCAAATAGGTAATGCTTGAAACTGCTAATTGTTTTACATTTTATAATTTCATTAGGTAATTTTTTAAAGAGTTTAATGCCTGTATCATTGCCTAATATGCATCAGTCACAGGACTGGATCCTCGAGAGGCGCGAGACGCACAGAGACTTTTACTGAGAGCAGCGGGGCAGAAGGGCTTCCCACAAAAGAGGGAGGGGGGGAGTGTCAAGTCTGCGGGGAAAAATTACAATATTTTTTGCGGCAGATGTGGACTACTTTAGAGTAAATATTAAAAAAAATTGATTTCTGTACGATGGTAAATTTGAGAGTAAATACAAGCAAGTTTAATGAGTTTTTATCTGCACTAAAATTAACAAATTAGAGGGAGAACTAACGATACAAAAGCAACCATTCTAGATGGAGATCAGAGAAACTCGCTATTTTTTCCCCCCAAAATTTTACTTCATTTCGTTGACTTTGTGGGTATATGACCATAGCAAGTGATAGAATATTGATGAGACACACACTGGGAGGATGGAGGGCGTTTTCTCAAAATTCATTTTTTTTCAAACGAGTTCGCAGGGGAAAAGGAGCAAAAAAATAAACAGCATTTTCTGAGGGCACTTGGTCCGCAGACCTTACCCGGTATGTCCCGACTTTCTGTTAAGCAAGCTCTGAACTCTGCTCCTTAGACTCCTGCGCCTATGGACAAACGCGTGTATTGATGGCGAAATGCGGAAAAACGCGTATCTGAATAGGACACTTTGGGAAATCTCGGTTAATTTTCTTCGATTTTGTGTGATCTTTTGAAAATGAGTGAAGAGAACTCATAAAAAATGTTAGTAGAAACTGTTAGTCAGTTATCCGTTAAAATATCAAAGACAATCGTATACAGAATTACGATGTTTCAATCTAAACATACGCATTTTTTTTTTAAGCCACGGATACGTTTAAGCATTCGATTACCAATAAGAAAGAAATAGGGTTGATTCCCAAAATTAATTCTTTTTGCCTCACTCGTACCAATTGATTGGATTGTCAGTGCGGGGTGCCTGAAGTATTACTAATAATATATGTCTTCTACCCCCCCCCCCCGCCTCTCCTACCCCTACCTACCGACCCCCCCCCCCCCCCATTTGCATGTTTAGCGACATCGACACTTATGCTATCGAATCGTTCATAATAAAAATTGTTAACAGTGTCCTCGGAATATTCAAATTAAGGGATGAGAGGTCCGAAAGTTGTTCGATTATTTGACATCTGAGGCAGTGTTTACGTATTTGGGCTGCTTTTTAAACTTTTCTCCCGAATCTGAGCGACACCTCATTGACAGCATATAGCAGAGCATCGAGAGCTCACGCTTCGCGTCATCGCGCCTTCAATTTTTCAGATGCAGCACGGACGTCCATCAAGTACGAATAGTTGTATCTCTGCGCCGTCGTAAACGCGCATCCTTTCCCTCCCTTTATTTCCATTTTGTGTTTGTTTCCGTTTGTCTTTTTCGTGATTGTGCTTCAAGCACTGAGTGAGTAACACAGCCGAAGGTAGGAGAGATGTGTTCGGGCCTTTTTTTAAACGTTTCTCCCGAATCTATCCTCAAGAATAGAATATTTCACCTGGGCGAAAATCGAGGTGGTTTTAGTTCTAGGCACTCCTCCTTTACTCATATATCGATGGCTAAAGTGCGAAACCGCGTATATCCGTTTGCAACATTGCAGACTTCTTGTCGTATTTTATTTTTTCTTTGAAAAACAAGTGAACGTAATTTCTCGAAAACTCGCTTGAATTTTCCCCGGTGACGTCTGCTCTGATTCTGTATACATTTCAAGCTCTTAAGTTGGGTTATTCCTCTTCGAAAAATTAAAATAAGAGCTGAAATTTTGAAACAACAAAATGGAGATACAGAATCTTGCACTTTGGCCATCGATATAAATTCCATGGTTCCAGATGCATGTAGGTACTCGTATCTCAGCTTTGTATCTTATGAGAAACTTCTCTGCAATCAGTCAGTGAGTAACAAATCTACTTGGCTCATTACTATAAATATAGCGTCATGAATAATTTTAGGTACGTAACATTTTTTTCTAACGAAGAAGTTTGAAAACAATAATACAATAAAATGAATTAATCATTTATTTATTTACAAAATACACGAACAAAGTCCATTAACAAAATTACAACAATAAAAACAAAACAAGAATGGCAGAAAGGAAACAAATGACAAAAACAAATGTGAACAAATTCGAACAAATTATAAGATGAGATAAAGAATTAACAAAAAAATAATAAATAAAATAATAAAAATGAAAGGAAAGACAATCAATAGTTAATTTTACTAGGACCAGGATTGTTTGGAAAATTTTCTCCTCTTTTCATTCCTAGTATGCTCTCAGAAAGCCCTTTTTGGCGCATCACTTTATTTTCCCTGATTTTTGCCTCTATGATGCGAAAATCGAAACAGGGAGTAGAATATTAACATGGATCCACAAGCGTGATGTCGAGCGCTCCTTCTATTGAGCGGTTATGCAATTTGGGCTATCGTCGGGTTGAAATAGTTGTATCGCGCCTTCTGACTAGGTAAGTAAATTAGCGCAGGAGCAGTCCGAACTTCCTCTGCAGCTATTGATTCATACTCGCTCAAAAAAGATAGGTTCAAAATACAGACAATACTTTACTTGATAACGGATATAAATTCGCGAGTGTTTGCTGTCATAGATCTTTCTTTCTTTCTGTTCTTTTTTCCAACAGACCTTTCTCTTATTTTTTGACTCCCTTTTTAAATTCACTTTAAATTCATCTGCTCTCTCGACACTCATCTGTCCCTTTTAATTTAATTAATTATCAGTTATTAATAACCATTTATAAGTCCTTTCTAAATTACTCTAATTCAGCTTTTAATTAATTTTTCTGCTCTGTCTACTTTACTTATTATTCTGCCCTTAAATTCTAACAGTATATACCCCCCTGTCCCCTCTTTAAAGCGGCCGACGATATGTCTCCTGACGCTTTCCGGCAACACTCCCCTACCTGTTCTTTGTTTAATTTCAGTTATTTTGTTCTCTTTTCAGCCCTTTTTTCTTTTTGTTTTGTTTTGTTTTGTTGTTTGTCAGTTTGTCAATCCTGACTTAAAAGGATTGACTGGTGCCGAAATTATTATCTCATCACTAACTTTATAACATGGTTTAACAGTAATTCTTTTAAAATCAACCATCTGGTTCCATCTCATTTAAAAGAAACCTAGAGTACCACCCTTCTCGAGTTTTAAGTAACTCCTTGCTGTTTGATCAGCCACTCAATCAGTCACTTTCCTTGACTGACGATCATTCCACTGATCAATCTTTAAAGAAGATTAATGCGACCGGATCGCAATCTTCCCCCCGTTCTACCGATCTTTCCAAAGATCCCTCTTTTGGCAACGCAACTGGATTGCGCCAAAATAATTTATCTTACGCAGCTAGCCTGCAGGATAAACCAAACCCGACCCGTAAGACATCAGCCCCGCGAATGGCAGGTCTGAAAGGTCATCTCTTTCGTGCCACTATCAATGGTAATCCGTCAGTGCCACGACCCACAGGGAACCCGTTGAGTGTGTCACGAAAGATCATCAACCCTCCGAGCGTAAAAGCAATTTCATACTTACGAAGCTTTTACGACAAGGAAATAGTTTTTACAGGACCACAAGCAAGCTTTAATAAATTCGATTACTTCTGATGACAATCTTCATAACCCATCTACACCCCTAGTAGATAGTAAAGTGCGTGACAAGGCAGGAACCCCTGTGCGAATCTCCAAAGACCTAACAGCTTCTTTTCGCAGTACTTTAGAAAATATTTTGTCCAAACATGTTAATGTTTTTGCTTCATCCATAATAGACTTACAGAAAGCCCGCATTTTGCCTGCAGTCATCAAATTGACTGATGATGAGCCTGTCCATAGCCCTCCCTTCCAAATGTCATCTTTAGAAAGATCCCACCTCGACGAAGTTATTACTGAGTTCAAATCAGTAAATGTCTTAGAAAATAGTACCTCCCCCTACGCTTCCCCCGCTTTTCTAGTAAAAAAACCCCACCTTAGTAAACCTGTAACAGAACTCACCCCCCAAGATAAACGTTTAGTTGTTGATTATCGTAAACTTAATAAAAAAGTTATTCCCGACAGATACCCCCTCCCCCGAGTAGACTCAATCATCAATGAATTGCGTGGAC
This sequence comes from Bemisia tabaci, assembly GCF_918797505.1. NCBI lineage: Eukaryota > Metazoa > Arthropoda > Insecta > Hemiptera > Aleyrodidae > Bemisia > Bemisia tabaci. Next base: position 62,074,867 of record NC_092794.1, on the reverse strand, counting down.
ATAAGTTCTATTCCCAACTTGATTTTCTTCAAGGATTTTACCAGCAAGAGCTTTCTTTAAAATCTAGACCCTGTACTGCCCTAACCACCCCGCAAGGTCTTTATCAGTTCACCCGCCAGCCAATGGGTATTCGCAACGGTACCTCCTCCTTTTCACGCGCTATCAACAGAGTGTTTGCAGACCTACTATACCATGGAGTTGTTATTTATGTAGATAACCTATACATTTATTCGGACACTGAAGAAGAGCATCTGAGATTATTACAGATAGTTTTTGAACGTCTTTCCCACCACAATTTAAGAGTAAAAACCGAGAAATGTTCTTTTTTTACAAGGTCAATTGATCTTTTAGGCTTTACTCTCTCAGAACATTCTTTTTCTCCTGATGCCAACAATCTTTCTGCCATATTAAATTCACCCACCCCCTCTACTTTTAAACAGTTGCGTAGTTTTCTTGGATCTTGTACTTTTTATCGTAATTTTGTCTTTCATTTTTCTAAACTTTGTGCACCCTTCTATGCTATTTTGAAACAAGAAGGTAAGAAAGAGCCCTTTACTTGGACTCCAGAAGCAGAAAGCGCGAAAATTTGTGATAATTTTAATGATGTTAATTTCCGTAACTTGTAATTTTTCCGTAATTTGTAATATTTCCGCTCTGTTAGTTTATTGATCTTTGCTCAATTTCACCTCACTCAGTCCCCGTCTCTTGACCAGCTCGTTTCTGTGTTCCGATTTTGTCTTTTTTTTCTATCATTCTTAAAGTTCGTACTCAAATCTCATTAAAATGGGTATCGCGTCAAATGACATCACCTCTCAGTTACAAGACTCTTACAACTCGTACACCATTTTCACATTCTCACAGTATCTTGTTCAAAACTTGTTAATTTTTCTAATCATCATGGGCATTTTTGCCTATTTCCTGTATAACTGGTGCACTGGACTAAAGAAACATAAAAATCAGGTCAATCATGAGCTAAGATCGGACTAAAAACAGTCGTCAAAATCAAAATTTTCAATAAGGTCTCAACAAAATCTGAAAAAGTCCCCTAAATTATCTTCAAATCGCTTGTCAAAACCTAAGCCAGTATTTTCCGCTTCCGATTTTCCGCCTCTTAAAGCACAGACAAAACACAGTAAAAAATCACCAAAAACTGGCATCATTTCTACCGTAATTTCCGATTCCAGTTCCACTATAGCAGTCTCTGTTAATGGTAAAAATACCATTGCGCTCTTAGATACAGGCGCTTCTGTTAACGTTTCACCGGTAGAGTTTCACCATCAAAATGCTGCCTCTGTGTTGAATAAAAAATAGGAGGTACCTGTTCCTTCTTGAAAAATGATGTCTAATTTACCTTAAGCAGTAATGAGTCGCAGGGTATGGAAGGGGGGGGGGGCGAGTGCAATTTGGGTACAATTACGTAAGGGTATTTAAATAATAATAAAAAAAATTATCGACTGACCAGGGCCAGGGGGCCTAGAGGGGGAAGGACTGTCCCCTCTGGGATAACGCTACTAGGTGTGATGCAGTGCTTCAGCTTACTATTTTTGCAGTCGGTTAGATAGTTACAACAAGCCACCATGGGTTATTTCGGTAATAAAACATTTTACAACTTACTGTCAACTCTATGCCTGAGAAACGAGGAGAAAAAAAAACTTCGTAAGTATGAGCGTATGGAGCTATTGCGCTAATGTGAAATGCAACACGCATGTCAAGTCACTCTGCTCAAGTGCTCACACGAAAAAAAACGCCTGATGTATAGGCAACTATTCATGCTCCAGCTGCGACGGCAACCTCGACGTTCCTGTAATCCTTTATCCACCCACAGTTCGGGCGCTTCGTGAAATCAAACTCAAAATAATTGTTGATTTTGTCATAAGGAGCACGCGCTTTTTTTTTTTTAAATGCAATCTTTTGAGCACGGCTGCTGATGTAAAGAAAAGAGCTTTCAGTCTATATTAGCGAGAGATTTTTTCGCTGCTCGCACGGCAACATTGCGGGAGTCCAATGAAACCTTCTCCTTCGCTACCTCATTTGTTGTGAATCAGTCTTCTCAATTAGTGATCGTGCCGTGGATCGCAGCCTATATTTACGTATCTTGTTTTATTTTTGTACGATTATGGATATTTAGTTTTGTGTTTAAGTTTTGCTTCCTTTTCATCGCAGCAATGTAAGTTCACATTCATTAATTTAGATCCTAGTGACCTTTGCTTTTGCCTAGTGTTTGAGCGTTCCGTATTTCTTGACTGTTGATGAGCTCCTTCCATTGCAATTATCTTTCTTCCCCCGTGTCGGAGCCCTCGTGAAATTCACTAGCACGTCCTGTTTTCATCGAATAGTTTTTGCCTTTCTGAACGAGGAAATTTCTCTTACCGGTACTTCTAAATCGGGCGTGTTGTTTTTATTCTACCTCCATGCAGTCGGTAAGCTTCAAAATACCCATTTGCCGTGGATCACCTCCACAGCCCGATCCCTACCCATTCATGCCTATGGAACATTGTCCTCTCGGAAAGTATGCTTGTAGTTAGCGCTGTGAATATTTTTCTCCGGTTAATTCGTTCCATCCTCTATTAAATCTACCCTCTGAAGTAACCTCTCCTGGAGGAATGAAGTCATTGCTTACTGTTGTACATGTTTGTATGCACTCCGAACTCCATGCACTCACTATCGGACTACTTCGTCTTATATTCAATGTTTTTCTCTTCTCCAAGTGCTCAGTTAATTCCCTCTGAAACTTTCAATTTGCTATAGTACTTAAAGGAAGGTAGTTGAAACAGTGATGAACCAAAAAACCCTCTGCTATTGTCTCAAGAGTAAACTCGGCTAAGTTGTTCGCAAAATTCCAGAGGGCTTAATGACTGCTACGCAACGTCAACAATAACACTAAATGTACAACCCACCACAACTGTAGTTTTCTGAAACTAACCGTAATTTTTTATTCTCCCATTTCTGCAAGAACGTGAGTTATTCGACGACGTAGCAGTGGGGCTTACAAATACCGAATACTTATTCTCTTAAGCACCCTGAATAGTTCTGCAGATTTACCAGAGAATACCAATTCAACTCAGATTTTTGAACGTTACACCTGTAAGGAGCATCAAGCTTTAGTATGTACCGAGCAGCAGGCACATGTCTTACTTAAAAATCTTGGCAATTTCTTCCCATTTAATGCAAATTCTCTATTTCAAAATTAGGTACTTTTAAATCCATGGAATCAAATTCAAGTTGCACTAATCAGTTAACAATTCTGGTATTGTCCAACTACTTCAATGCACCACTCACGGAATCAGTGAAAATCACAGAAAACTTAAGAATTTCTGATGATTATAGCCAACCTTAGCACATAAGTAGGTTAATTACAAATTATTCCTTATGGTTTTTCAGGATTTCAATGAGGTCTCTGAAAGTGAGAATTATATTTTCAATTGAGGTATATTATCATATCCATCCATCTTAAAGCACCCACCCTATAAATACCTACGATGAAATAAGGTCATACATTGTTCGATGAGGGGCTAATTTGTAGTAGCTGATGAGTCTGCTGCTCATGACTAAAACGCAGTTAATTATCATGAAAGAGATTGAGCATATCAACACTTAAGTTTTCTCCCTTAGTCGTTAACTTCACTGAGCAATTTGTTACTCTATGGCTCATCTATTGCTAAACAGTGTAAGTTATGAAATCAACAAATGTCTACTCCAAGATTCTATGAGAGGAGGAAATGATGGGTCAGTGGGGAATTATGGATGCACAAGGAAACCCGCAGTTGGACGTTGTGTCTGTGTGATACATCAAATAAAAATCCTATTTGATGTAACAAAGAAGTTGGGAAATAGGTTATTATACCTAAATCTACAATAAATTCTTTTTCAATTTTCTACCAACAAAAATTTGCACCTTGAAAACTGGTTTTCAAGTAAGAGTTACTTAATCACAGTATAAATGTGGTAGTAATTTGTAAAAAATAAATTTTCCTGGATGCGGAGGTGTATTTATTTGAACCTTTAGTTCAAATATGCATAATGTATTATTAAAAACACACCCATGTGTTCAGTTAACATGGTACTGTGCTCCACTTGGTTTAACTATCCTAACCTTCATTTTCTATGTGCATATATGTGTGGCGTTTGTCCAAGAAAAAAGTTTCTCAATTGTGGAAAAGTTCAAGTTTGATCTACGTACTTGGTCTCTGTACATTGTAGAGTAGATCGTAATTTTTATTTCAACTTAAATCTCGACCCCTTAACAGAAATCCCAAGCACTTGGTTAAATAGGCTCCTACCGCAGAACAGCTAGTTGAGTTAGCTCTCAGTGTAAATAGGTACTTGTGACGGACCCAATAATTTTTTGTGCATTTTCAAATGGCAGTCATTTGATTGATCAAAGCCTCAAAAAAGCTTTACTATGGAAAATGAGGAAAGAAGAAAGGCAAGTGTGTATGTCTCAAGTTGTCGGTAGAAGCCTGATAATTAGTCAAAGAACAAAAATTACCATTTGTCAGAGCTTACTTATTTCAGTTTAGTTCAAAAGCTGCTCTCATGCTATTCCCATTTTACTTTTATTTCCCCATCGTTTTAATGGTGATCACAGGAGATTTCTAATAGTAAAATATCTAACCTTAGTTATTAATAGTTTAAAGCACTTCGTGAGGATTTCTCAAAACTTCGTTGCGTAACGTTTGAGGAACATATAATGTGAGGTTTTTTCCGTTGTCTGAAAATGTTACATTATATAGAATGTCATTTTCGATGATGAAACGTTTTGATTTCCTCAATATAGCCTTATTTTTAATCGAGTTTGGAGAAGTAATTGCTTCAATGATCAGGGCTATCTCAGCATCCTGTTTTTGAGCGGTAATAATGTACTGAGAATCCTTAAATGAAATTACATTGATAGATCCTACTGGATAACGAGATAAATGATCTACTGCTTTAATAGCTGGAGAATCATTTTTCATGTAAACAATTTTGAAATCAAAATCAAGAAGCTGAGCTATCAACTTCTTCATTCTAACTGTATTAGGCTTGAAATTTTTGAATGATTCCAATACTTTATGATCACTGAAAATTTTGAAAAATCGATCATACAAAAATTCTGAAAAATGTTTTACAGATTCAGAGATACCTCTAAGTTCCAGTTCTGTGGCACTCCAAGATTTAAGGGGGGGGGGGGGGGGGGGCAAAATTTTTGAATAAAATCGAATTGACAGTTCCAGCTGTCGCAGATCCGATATGTTCTCAGGCTAAGTAGGATACTCGTTTACCAATACCAGCCATTCTAGTGGCATACGCATTATTCAACGATGAAGTGTTTTCCGTTCTAGCGGATGAAACACCAAGAGTGCGTATAAAAAGAGGAGAGACCTTTAAGACGGACGGACGTTTCAGCGCTGAAACCGATTGAATGGATAAATCTGGGTAATCCAAATTCTTCCTGAATAAGATCTCACCTAAGATAGTATCCCTTGGCAAGACGACGGTTGCAAACCTAAGTTTTTGACAACTAATGCTCTCGAGTTGCGTAATATTTCGCATGTCGGAACAAAAATATCTTTTTGCTCAAACAAAGAAGGGTCGGGCTCCAAGAACAGTCTAGTTGTATAATTCGGACAATCTATGGTAATTGGAACTGGAAATTCTTGCAAAGGGGGGATTAACGTGGTTTCAGTTGCCTTTACCTCTACATTACACGAGTACGAAATACAATTTGCAAAATGTTCAGAAGATTTTCGTAAGAGAGGTACAGAGAAAGAAGATGATTCTTCTTGAAAAGTTACTAATTTTTCCTGGAAATCAAGGCGGGCGTTAGTCAGTTGCAAAAAATTATCTCCAAGAATTAGTAGGTACTGTAGAGATTTAACTACCTGAACGAAAACTTTGAAATTGTGAGACGCAATTTGAATCATCGAATGACCTTTTCAAATTATGTTCAATTTGTGATTCGAAGCAGAATTTGAATCAACAATTTAGGAAAGGTACAACCTGCAGTGATTAAAGATGCCTAGGTGTACAAAAATGGAGTGTAGCCTTGACTTGCCGCAGATCTGACCCGAAGTGGAAACGGTGGAATATGTCTATGTATTCGTGCGGTGGGGTATGCTCTTGACCCGTGCGGTGGGATATCCGTGTAGATATCACAGGAGAATCAAAAGAAGAAGATTGTTCCAATTACTTGTCGAATTAGAGGTAATGAAATACAGCTGATCACAGTCACTTGTATGTCACAAAAAAAAAAATCTTGAAATTGACGAACTGCTCCGAACTAAGCTGAAAAGTCAGTTGAGGGTGTTCGGCACCATGTCGCGGATCGGGAATCGTGACACTGTTGAAATGATGGTTCGATGTAAGCTAGAAAGTTACAGAACGGGTTGTCGGCACCATGTCGCGGATAGGGAATGTTTGGGATATAGGCGGACTGAAGACACGTAAAAATCCCATCCGTGGCGGAATGTGGGAGAGCAAGAAAAACAGTTGAATTCAGGTGACGTAGGACTCGCTTGTATTTTGAGATGTAATCGTTACATTACAATGGACTGACTTCCGGGAGCACTGAGGACGGCTGTGCATGATGGAGAAAACCCAAGTAAGGAACTCTCAGTACAGAAATTAGAGCTTCTCCTCGAGAGAGCTTTATCAATCAATCCATCTTGTGACGCTGTGTAATAAAAAGTATACTAAAGAAAGATGCGTGAGACTGATCACAGCAACGAGTAAGTGAAGCTTGCTCGATGTTTGGTTTTTTTGAAAATTCATAGAGAGGGACCGAAAATATGGGAGAAAGGGAGTCCTGTTTTCATCGAATAGTTTTTGCCTTTCTGAACGAGGAAATTTCTCTTATCGGTACTTCTAAATCGGGCGTGTTGTTTTTGTTCTACCTCCATGCAGTCGGTAAGCTTCAAAATACCCATTTGCTTCAATACTGCCGTGGATCACCTCCACAGCCCGATCCCTTTAGCCATCGATTTACTGTTCGTACACAGTGTACCGAAGAGAAAAGGAGAGAAACTTAAAACTCTCCGTTAAGTGTAGCTTGCGAAGAAACCTGCGCGATCTAACTGTGACGCGCCTTCATTTCAGTGTGACACCTTCCGCATTGCTTCGAAGTTGATTTAGTTGCGTGACCCAATCTAACCCAACTCCAGTCTTCCGTGGCAGTTCCAAGCCTGTGCGACATATTTGACCGGGATCTGCATTTTAAATCAAGTGCATCACTACCGGAAATAAACAAATATCTAAATACCGAACACATTCCACCGCATTACTGATTTCTTTTTCGATTTTTAATCAATTAAGAGCGAGAATTTGACGTTTTTCAGCCGTGTCTCGGGTTTCAGCTTATTGATATAGCCTGTGTTAAAAAATACGTATCTCCATCGCGAAGTCTACAAGTCTTTGCTTTAGTTCTTTTTTTTTCTTATTTTCACTGAGGAGACTTACCAAAACATCTTTTAGACAGAAGTGTGTCCGCGATCAGTATATCAGTGATATATCACATTGATATCAAATTGCAAGCAACAGTCGTCATTTTCAAACAGCCCCTGATATTTTTCTTCAATTTTCGTTCGAAGAAACTGGCGCATTCTAAACTTTTAGAATGTAAAAGGTTTTTTCCTCTCTTTCTGTTTTTCAAGTCATTATAAGAAAAAATCTAAGTTGAAATTTCGAGCAGAGGCTGCGTTAAAGTCTAGGAAATAAAAAATAAAGAAATTTTGGGAGCCCTAAACATGAAATGGCGATATCAGACAAAATACGAGCGATAAATTGGGAGAGGGATTTCATCTTGTCGGAGAAGTTGTGAAACTATAGAAAATGGAAAAATTGTGTGGACATCACCCAATCAGCTTCAGCTCTGCTTTAGTCCGTCAAAACTAAGTATCCGAGGAAAAATTTGCTCGGATTTTCTTACACAATCTTTCATTCATCTTGTTTAAAACTTACTCTGTATCGCGCCTTGATTTATCAATTTCGAATAACCACATGGACGAAACCGAAAATTCGAATCAATAATAATCGAAAAATGGAGAACAGATCCTCATAAAATGTTTTAAATGAACAATTCTGCGCTCAGCAAGGCAGCAGCGGCTCTGCGTGCACGGAAAAATTGCGTTCCAGCAAAACAGCTGCGCACGCAGAAATTGGGTCGGTGCAAATCTCAGTCACATACAATCTCCAAGCTCGGTGCAACGCTGGAATTGCGAGATGAATTTTGACCCTTTTTTACGGATGGCTGGTTTTTTGTCTACATTTTTCTTTTTCTTCGTTGTTACCGGAAATTCTACGCGGAATAGAATTTGGGTCATTTAACAGCGAATGGTCGTGCGACGCTTTTTCGTTGAATCAGGGGTGCTTAAAAGTTCGTCGGTTTTTTCCCTCGATCTTTCTCCCTATAATGGTTCAATTTTAAAGTTTCTCTGTTTCATGAGTGATACACGTAAAAACATGAAGGGGGTGTTGAAAAATACCGTACATTTCAGCTTCTGTATGGGTGTGGAAAATCTAAAAAACCAAGAACTGACAGGGAATTTCATCTGGTCAGGGGAATCAGGGAAAGCTGAGGAATTTTACGTAAAAGAACGGAAATTCCTGAAATCTTGTAACTTGGAATCTGATCCAACATCAGCGCTGGCCACACAATCGAACGTCTCGGTCCGGTTCGGGGCTCCGTATTCTAATCATTCAAAGTTCAACTCAGGATAGTGAATGGAGGATTTTTTTTTTACTAGAGTGATTTTTACCTGAAGAATAATGGTTCGTATGTTTTCGTCATTTGCATTAGAATTAATGCCAAAAAAGTCGATGGGACAAGTTAGGGAATTTTGATCATGGAAAACCAGGAAAAATCAGGGAATTTTTTTCTCCCCGAATACTTTATACCCTAAAAATGACTGTCCTTTTCTAACTCCAATGGTCTCCTCTAATTTGTTGTAATCTGCAAATCCCGAGATTTAACCTCCTTGCCACTAACCAGGGTGTATAGCATCAGGATTTTCCTGATTTTGACGATTCTATCAGGATTCGAGGTCAATCAGGATTTGAGGAGAAATCGGTCTGAAAATCAGGATTTGAGAAAAGTCGGTCGTCCGATCGGATTCTTTTATCCGGCAATTTTTGTGAAGTTACATTCGCCTAATTTTTTTCCGCAAAAAAACAGGATTCGGAGAAATTAATGAAATCATGATTTGGAAAAATTCTGAAATCAGGCTTTAGCAGTAAAAAATCAGGATTTCCTAATATGAAAATAAACTAGATATACCTGCTAACGCAGCAGTGGCAATCTTCGTAAGTTGGCAACCCCTCCATTTAAATCCTCTAAGTTAATATCCAATCATAATTATAGTTTAAGAAAATATAGATTGTTCCATTTATATTAAAATGGTGATGCAAACCCAGTGTCAAAAAGCAAAGGCGGTAAGATGCACCTGTCAACAGGCACAGTTTGGTAATCGTACGATCGTAGCCATGGTGACGTCCTACTGTCGGCAACTCGCGATAATCGACACTGTTGTCACTTTATATATATATACTTTCGCGCTCCCCTTGTTTTATTTTATTGAAAAGGAAGAATTTTGGAGGCATGAAACACATAACAAGCAGATGTGCAGGTGGATACTCGAATCTTTTCATTATAAACGCTTATAACTCCGATTTCTCATATCCGAGGGAACCAGAAATTTCGGCACTTGTTACAAGATTTCTTGTAGGATTGTACAGTTCAGCACAGGGGTGAAATAAATGCCTCACCTCGCGATGCCAGATCGCGTAAGGCAACCGTGAGGAAAATTTTGGATGGTGAAACATATTTTCCAAAGTAATGACCATTCCCCCTTTTTCTATTTGCTCAACTTTTTTAAAAAAAAGCGCAGGCAAAGCGCAAGTTTTGCCGTTAAATCGGGCATTTTTTCGTGATGCAAATTCTAGACTGAGAGCCGAAAATCTCAGATCACGATAAAGAGTCCGCGTTTTGCAACCGTTTGCACCCCTGGAATTCAGTGGCGTGGCATGAATTGCGATACATCGATTGCTACACCATTTAAACCTGTGGAAAAGGATCCATAAACAGGGTGTTCGCAGCGAACACCTTAATAATCGATTCTTAACCATAGGTTTAAATGGCATAACAGTCGATCCATCGCAATTCACACCACGCCACTGCTGGAATTACACAGTAATCATGACCTAAAATCATCTGGCAAAATCACATCCAACGTAAATACTTCATTAAAATATCGTAAGAAAGTCTGAGTTGCCGGCGGTGTGGCAAACCGGGAAAATTAGGGAAAGTCAGGGAATTCGCGGTGACCGGGCAAAATCAGGGAACTTCTGACACATCTACTAATCACTAAAACATATCGCTGATCTTCCAATTGATTACTCTTTATGGTCTTACTATGGTTCATTGTTATCTTCTAACCAGCTACGGATTGCCGTTTTCTAGAGTTGGATCTTGAAACAAGGAAATTAGGTATGTCTAAATTTAGCGATAGTCACCATATTTCTTCTTCTTTTTTTTTTAAATTAAAAATAAAAACAGCTGGAAATTTTGTTTGAAGGTCAGGAAAAGTCAGGGATTAGGAAATTTTGGAGTCGAGGAAAAGCTAAAGAGGTCGGAAAAGTCAGATGATTTGAAGCCGAAGAAATAATGGCTACCATGAAAAGTGAAAGAGGAGGATGCAAGTGAAAAAAAAAACAAGTCTATAAATTCTGTAATACTTGGAGCATTTCTCAAAAATTCATAATTCTCTAAGATCGACTGCCGACTTCCTCTTGAAAATGGAGCAGAAATAGCAGGCAATATATTGACTGCTGCTCCAAACTAATACAAATCCTCACGTGATGCAAGCGTACACTTATTGTTAACAATCGAATAACATTTTATTGGTTTTATCTCTCTTTCCTTCAATCACGAATGGCACAGATGAATATCGGACAAAGCGAGGCTGCGGAAGAATCTCCTTCATTTCGTATGATACTTCCCCTCGACCGCAGAGTACGTTTAAATGTATCACGCTAGCCGGCATGAGTAGCCCACCGTAGCGACCGACATCGATGTTGAATTTGAGCGAACCTGAACGTGCGCCTCTATTGCTGTGTCGCCAGAGCGGACCAGCGTTTAGTTTTGTTTTTTTGATAATTTTAAGGAGCAACACGGTAACTTTCATTGTCAAACTTAGCCATTAAGCTTTTGAATACTCCCGTGGAGTGCATAAAATTGTATCGAGTTTTGCTGGAAGGAACCAGATCTATTACAATGCTGCGCCGCTAATATTGTGATTGTCTAGCAGTGCAATTTCTTCTATCTTGCAGGAAAGTGCAGAAGGTTAAGGTGATTCCTCCCAGGAAGTAAACAAACATCGATACATCGAACGAATTTTGCTAAATTACAAGCTTTGCTTTTCTTTCTTTGTTGAAAAAACAGAGACGTAACAGTGTAGAAGCATACTTCAGCAGTCTATTGGCGAAAAATCTCTTCCAAAACCCGTGAATTAAAGCCAAATGAGACTAAACGGAAAATATCGCATTCGATTAGTATTGGTCGAATGCGATATTTTGCATTCAGTCTCATTTGGCTTTAATTTACGGTTTTCGGAAGAGGTTTTTTGCCAATAGACTGCTGAAGTATGCTTCTACACTGTTACTTCTATGTTTTTTCAAAGAAAGAAAAGCAAAGCTCGTAATTTAGCAAATAATTCCTTCGATATATCGATGTCTGTTAACTTCATGGGAGGAATCACCTTAAGCGCTTTTAATTTTTAATGAGGGGAAGTCTTTATTGTGAAGTAAATATTACCTAATCCCAAGATCAGTCTGAAAAATTCATCGAGCTACCTGCTCCTAGATATTAACAAATGTTCACTATGACAGCCCGAACATAGATATAAAATAGGACAAAAAAAGGCGGGGACGAGGTTGGAAAAAACCCAATAATGTACCAAAAACGGGACGCTTCGACCGGTCTTTCGGTCATTTTCAAACGTCGAAAAATAATTTAATAATCTGAAAAAACAAAAGTTAAAAAACAATGTTACCGGTCTACCAATGCTCCTAGATATGGTTCTCTCTTCTTCTCCTCTATAATTTTATTTCGACCTTTAGTTTTTTCATCTCTTTCCTCTTGAATAAAAAGTTTTTGGCCTCCGCAATTTTCTGCAGCCCGTCGAGTTTAAGCGGAAAGATGAATATCACGCGCTGATGAATATTTTTGTGCAATTTTACGTCACGGACAGTTTTCACAAAACTTCCAACACACAGGCCCATTAAAATTTTGTGGTATTGTTTGCACGCGCTGTGTTTCCACCAAAATGAATCTATTTGGAATCGCAAACAGGTGAATGTGTGCCCTAATCGTACGGTTTCTCTGGAGGCAAAAACCATCGAAAAAAGAAGAGGAAGGAATAAAAGGGGGGGGGGGGTTACTATTTTCAGGGCATGCCCATTGTTTGATCAGAACCTTGCAACTGCGCGGTTGAGAACAATTTGCAATTTTGATTTTGCATATTGCTAGCATCATTGCAGTTAATTCGGTTCCTGTTCACTAAACTTGTTTTAAAAAATGTACCACTCCCCCTTCCCCTGAAAGTGCTGCTTTTTATCGGGATCGTTAAAGAAATTGTTTTTTTGATTACATTAAACGGTGAACAAACCCCTTGCCTCTCCCATACATAAAGTAATTCCCCCCCCCCCCCCTCCCACAAGAGTAAGCGTGGGGTGAGGATGTGTTTACTCATCGAGAGGCTAGGAAAACCAGCAAGTGAAACGCTTTCGTTAAGCACAATCAGAAACCTCGCTATCGAAGAAGCACCCTCTTATTTCTCGCTCTAGTCACAAAGCGGAGTTCAAATTCCATAATCGGAATGCATAGTTCAACTGCGTCATAAGATTATCTTCGCTGAGTCAATAAACTGACTTCTCGCGCCATTAGTTCTTCAGTCCCAAAGTTTTTAGATCCGTACGTCAAGTACCTAGTCTACTGTTATCGAATAACCTGCCATTACAATCAGGGTCTCAAAAGTAGATCGGAACAAATGTTAGAAACCCCTGTATCTGCTTTTTATAATGTGTTCAACGTCACATGTTGCGTGCTCGGGTTCAGAGGTTGCGCTTTTTATGAGTTTTTAAACATTGATCAGAAAGAGATGAAGGAGAGGGGGATAAGTAAGAGTAGGAGAAGGAGAAGGAGAAGAGGATGGGGAAGAAGATGAGTTAAAAGTAGAAAGAACGGAGGAAGAAGGGAAAGACAGAGAAATAATGTATTTTCATCCTCTTTTAGTGGAAATAAGTACTTACCGAGGAAAATACACCATATATTTTTTCCCCTCCTCTTTCGCATCTAAACTATAAGCTTATTCCATAATGTCAGGGAATTTCATTTTCATAATTTTATGGCAACCCTGCCTTTATCTTGATGCTGTACATTGCTGCACGGGCTGTCTCTCATTCTTATCATTCACGTATTTTGACAAGTCGATGAGCGTTCGTTACCGGTGAATTTTCATCCCAATCCCCAGCCTGGCTACCACCGCTGATAGTGCAGCTTATCAGAATACAGATTCTGAGCATGCTTCCACTTGTCAGTCAGCGGCGAAGGCCCACTCGTTTCTTCGAGTCAACCCGTGTCAAAACCTAGCGTGCCCGAAAAGCAACATTTTAAGTACAGGAAATGATAAACACCGTCATTTCAACCCCCTAGTCCAGGAGATTCGGGTCGTTAATTCTTAACTTGCGTCAGATGAAGAAGCAACAGAAATCGGACGAAAGGGAAGCCGAAGAAGAAGAGTAGTAAGGACAAGAAGAGAAAGAAGAAAGTGCAGAAAGAGGAGGAAGAGAAAAGAGGAAAAGAAGATGTGCAAGAAAATAGGCGAAAAGGAATCAGGAAAATATAAGGAAAGAAGAGAAAACTCTGCTTCTTTTTCCTTTCCTTTTGCTTCTGCTTCTTTTTCCTTTCCTTTTACTTGTGCTTCTATTTCCTCTTCTTCCTCCTCTTCCTCCTCTTCATTATTTTCTTCTGCTTCTTCTTCATTTTCCTGTTTCTTATTATTTTTCTTTTGCCTCCTCTTCATTTTCTTCTGCTTCTTCCTAGTTTTCTTTTGCCTCCTCTCTTTCATTTTCTTCTGCTCCTTCTTCACTTTATTCATCCTCTTACCTATCGTTCTCGTCCACCGATCCAGAAACCAGTTATCTGACAGAATTTTCTCTGATACTCGTTGGACTTGGCAACAGTGCGGGTTTCCCTCTATGGCCGCCCGCGCTCCATTCGCTCTAGTGCTCCAGTATCAGTATCTCATCTGCCGAATTACGTAACTCATCCATGCACCGTAATACTCAATTTTGGATTAAGATAGCAGTTTAGTAGCAATTCTGAACCAGTGATATTATTCATTGAATTTCCTATCAGTTTTTTGCCGTTTAAAAAATTCCTGTATCATCGTCAACTTTGCTGAAAGGGTAGGTCAAGTCAAATCCCAACTTTTCAGAGGTTTTTTTCTTTTCGTTTTCTAGAACAGGACATATTCAGGCTAAATGCAACTGAATCCAAATGAGCTATGTATACAGGATTGTTAACAGGGAATTATCCTTGTCCCAAGGAAAATATGCATTCAAAATTTGTATTCTTAGCGATTAGGATTATGATCTAGTTTTTAGTTTTGTATGATTGCATGTGAAACTTCAGTAAGATCGTCCCGTAGAGCCAAGTGCCGTCCATTTTGATTGGATCAACAAACCACGCCGCGAACGTTGTGACTTACGAGGCCTAGTCAAGATAAAGATCCTAAGATATAGGGTGTGCTGTTAACTTGCGGAAACTCTTGTTGGTCACGTAGCTTTCGTCACCTGCGGACCGATTATTGAAACTATGTCGATACGACAAGCCAAGACTAAGTCGTTTTTTAACTATCGAGCGTATCGCATTTTGATGTCTTGTCGTGCTAACTCGAAATCCAACGATTGGCGTGGTGCAGGAGTATACGAAAAGGAAAGAAAAAAGCTCATTAGTGCGTAAACAAATACATGAAATCGAATTATATCTGTATTGATACTAATAATCTGTTTCTTTGTCTGTTGCAGGTGAGTAGATTTCCCTTGCACTGAAGCAGTAAGTACCGCTTCTTTAAATCCTTGTCTTTGCATTTAGCGTACACGCTTCTTCAAATATGTTCTACCCCTTTGCTTTCATAATTACTTTAAAAATTGTTTGTGTACAATACAAACAATTCGGCAAAAAGAAAAGAGTAAGCAATTTTGGTCGAAAATGTTCTGATGTGTGTCCTTATCCTCCAGCAGTGTTTCGAAGTGTTAAATCTGTACGGCTTTCCAATCTTCTATTTGTCGCAAGTCGCCCTTCTTGACCTCTTACCACACATCATAGATGTGCAAAAAACTAACCCTGTATCTCAAGTATAAAAAATGGACGTTTTAAAGAAGTGGCCGCAGTTAGGGAAAACTGGAAAAATTCAAAGGAAATCGATAAAGTCGGAAGGGAAAATTGCGTATATAGACGTAGCAAATTTTTACGTGTCGCGTCGTTTGGTTTCAACTTGCCTCCTAAAGCCGAACGAAAAGTCTTGAAACCATTTTTATCATCCCGTGGTGTTTTTAATTTTAAGAAATTCCTTCAAAATTATCAGAGAATGGATCTCGAATTTCGTAGGGATTTTCGAATTAAGTATTTTTTTGTTTGCAAAATTTCGCGAGAAACACCATGGCGCTGCTGGATCTCTCCGTAGCGTACTCCCAAGCTCAAGAAAAGGTCTCGAAGTTGAGGCCCCAACAGAGGAGGTCGCCGTTGATATGGTGTGGTGACTGACGAAAGTTTATCTCTATAACCAGTCAACCTATCATTCACGTATAGGGAGCAAATACCTATCAGGTTTACCATGGCTCCAGCCTTGGAGTTCCCGAACAAAGTGGCAGTGCTAATATGTATTTGCTCCCTGTCAGTGCATGGATCGATAGCTTGACCGGTTCTTAAGGTGGATTCTCACCGCACCGTACGCAATCCGCTCCTTTATATCCCTAACTTTGAGAGCTTTTTTGAGCTTTGGAGTTCGTCCCGTAGAAAACTAGTGGCACCATATTGTTTTTCGCAAAATTTTACACGAGGGAAAGTACTTAAATCGCGAATCCCTGTGACATTTAAGAGCTCCATTCCCAAAATGAACGACTGTGGTCACCCCTGTTTTAAGGCAGGATTTTCTCAAGTTGGCAACGCGGAATCGGTGACATATTAACCGCAAATTATTACAGAAGTGATCGCGACTCGAGGTGGAAAACTAAAATTCAAGCAACTCTCGGGAGCCGAGTAAGAGGTCGGTCGGCCGAGCTCGGAGCGGTGGCATTAGTCAAGGTTGCCGATGCCAAATCGGATGATTATTCCATTTCCAATTCGAGTTTTATGTTTGCTGCCGTGCTAAGGAAAAACGCCGTAGGTATGAACATTCGAGAAATGACAAATTTCTCTAGATAAAACATGAATTTTGGAGGAAAGTTATACATGTTTCCCCTTGAAACTTTCAGATATTTTAGAGCTAATTGCGAACAAAATTATCTGAAAATTTTGAAGAAAAATGTCGGCAATTTTTCCAGCTAATTCGGTTTTAATTGAAGTAAATCTGGCAGCGTCTAAAGGCTCATACGGCGTTTTTCCTTAGGATGACAGTATTAACTTCAGTTTTAGGCAGTATAACGCACCCTTAAGAGTTGTTCCTCTACAAGAGCATGGTTGGGAACGTAAACCGCAGACAGGGCAATATCATCGGGATGAAAATCATTGCTCTACTCTGCAGTGGCGTGGCGTACCTTGCGATATATCGATTGATCTGCCATTAAACCTATAGAAAAGGATCGATAAACAGGGTGTTCGCAACGAACACCTTAAAAATAGATTCTTTACCATAGTTTTCAATAGGGAAATATCGAAAATCGATCATTCCCGCCTCGCCACTGCTACTCTGACGTGCCATGTAAAAACGTCGAATGAGCACTCAAACGTTGCCAAATTTCCTCTTAAAAATATTTATTTTTAGAGGAGGTTGTAAATATCTTTCTTTGAAATGTGATTTTACAGCTGATTTTACATTCAAATTGCGAGCGAAATCCTCTGAAAAATCGAAGGAAATTATTCACAGATTTTCTTGAAAATTCGTGATTTGTCGAAGGAACTTTAACAACTCCTAGTGGCTCATACGGAGTTTTTCCTTGGCACGGCAGTATTAGGACCGAGTTTAGGAGGAATGCACAAAGTTGCATCAAGTTAGAACGGACATGATGAGGGTTCAAGTTTATGTTCCGCTTTAATACTTAATGTTAAGGACAAAGTTTGAAGACAAAATATTGTTTCTAGATTTTCAATGTTCGATAAGTTTCATTAGTAACTCTCAACTCATTTTTTTTCCAAAATGTAATTTGGTGTGATTTTGTTAAACTCTGTCCAGTTGAAAGCCGACGGTAAGGAAACCCCTACGTTTTCTTATAACCCCTTGTTTAGCTGCAGCTTACTTTTCTTTCGAGAAAAATTATCCTGAAAAGAAGCAAATCATAGTGTCGGAAAAATACTTGAAAGATAGGATTGAAAAATGTATCCTTGTTTAAAAGAACTGATAATGCACTCAGGTATTTGCTATCGGACTCCAAGGAGTTAATCGTTGTTTTAACTTAATATCATTACGGGAGCTGGTAACCGTCAAGCTGTAGGTACCATTACGTTTTGTCTTGATCGCTAATAATTATACGTCATCGATAAGTCGGTCACGGACAGTTTTGTGATAAAAAGGCGATTGAAGTCATCTAACTCAAAGAATGAGCGAAAGACGGAGAAGAAAAAAAAAATCTGACGTTAAATTTTTGAAATTTCAGCCGCGGAGCAAGTGTCGTTCAATTATTGCTTAAATTAATTGAACCATTAATTTTCTGCAATAGTTGAAAAACCAATTTAGCAGGACCTGAGGTGAAGTTTGAGAATGATTTTGAGATAAATAGGAACAATACGACATATTTAGTAGAATGCACGCTCTGTAATACTTTCATGCGCTGTGCCGTTCCGGGAACATTCCGGTGGAATCTTTAAACTTAGTTTCAACCATCATTGTCTTGAAACATTTATTTATTTTGTTGTTTTGTCATTGCATGTCCTATGAACATGCTTGATCCCCCTATTGTAATCGAAGCGCAAAATAGCCACTCGAAGAGCAGTATTCATTCGTAAGAAAGTTCTTATGCGCAGAAACTTAGAGAACGGGAGTCGTCCTCGATCAAGCCTCGATGAAATTCATTTTTCTCGAAGTTCAGGCGTCGAAAATCCAACTTATGAATTTTCCCATCTCCTCTTGTATGAACGAAACCAGCTGAATCATAGAAGTAGTTTTCGATGTTGAACCTGAGCGCTCTGATCGAGGAACGCGACGCTGCGCTTACCGTTGGGTCAGTTAGCGCATGATTCGCCTTCAGTTTTCGTGATACTTCCCCTCGACCGCAGAGCACGTTAAGTTGTATCCCGCGTTTGTGTCTCGCTTCGGGCTCCGACCATCGTCGACCTGTTCTTCCTCGGAATTGAAAGCGCGCTATTCCTCTTTGATTCTTCTACATTTCACTTAAAAATTTTTTCTTTCCTATTAATAAAAAAAAATCTCTTTACTACATTTTTAATCCGAAATTAATTTTTTTTTTTTTTTTTTTTTTTTTTTTTTTTTTTTTTTTTTTTTTTTTTTTTTTCAATTCATACCTACTTATTTTGTCTTAACCATGAAAAATAAGTACGTATGTTATCGGTGACATTTTTTTTTCAATGAAAAAGAAAAAGTCTTCACTCTAAAAGAAGTTTCTTTGAATCAAAGAGCATGTTTTTTTTAGTGTAAAAAAATGTTTTTAACCAATTTTTTATTAGTGTTAGCACTCAAAATTCGTCTAAATGCGCGAATTCTCACTGACTTTCGGTTTCTACTTGAGGAAATATAGACGA
This sequence comes from Bemisia tabaci, assembly GCF_918797505.1. Classification (NCBI taxonomy): domain Eukaryota; kingdom Metazoa; phylum Arthropoda; class Insecta; order Hemiptera; family Aleyrodidae; genus Bemisia; species Bemisia tabaci. Next base: position 62,055,918 of record NC_092794.1, on the reverse strand, counting down.
AAGAATTTTAACGAACGGATATTAACATTTTCCTGTGATGGTGAAGTTGTTTTATAGAAGATGAGCTCAATCAAGCACACTTTGTTTTTAAAGTAAATCCGCGCTCTTTTAAATTACTGATTTTTAGATTTTTCTTTTCCTTTTTTGTAGTATATTTTCAACGTGGACTTTAAAAACTCGTTAGTTTCTCTTTCTCTCTTTCCGTTTAGTGTCGATTTTATCGCAGCGTAGTTTAATGCAACTACATATTCTTCCGAAGTGCACGTTGATACATCATGATGTATCAACATTTTTAAATATTAAAAATCAATGACTCGACAACAACACTTTATACATTCGTAAGTTACTTAGACCTCGATGTTCGGAGCACGAGTTGTTGTATTGCTTTTATGATTTTAATTTTTTTCGTGTCTCAAAAGCTTGGTCGCATATTTCTTTTGCTTAGTACCTATAATTAAGAATATTTCAATTATAACAGAGGTACTCTGAAATTTCCCTGCCTAAGCCTACATACCTCTATAAATGAGAGAATTTCATGAGTATTCTATTTGCTAAATTTATTTTGAAAGAGCAGTGGCCTAGTAAATCGGCGTGTGAAAATTCGTGTCGTTAGAGCATAATAGTTATATCACCTAGAAACGGAAATCATTAAATCGCATTTTAACTGGCATCAAAACTTGCAATAATAAACTGTCTCGTAAGCTAAGTCACGCGCTCAGAGTTTTATTCGTGTTATGCTGTTTCACCATCAGTGCATTCAACGGGTGTTTCTTTTCTGAGAAAAGTTCGTGATTCTTTTGAACGAAAATCTATGTCACTATTCAAAACTTTTTTTTTTTTTTAATTTTGCTGTTCATTCACTTCAATGCAAACGACAGACCGTTAATGAAAGCTACCCGCGAAAATGAATCTGTCGCCAAATCGAAAGTGCAGCAGCATTACTGCTAAGTAGAATGACATTCTTATGAAGATTTTTTGAAACTATATATCTGAAACTACCACAACGAACTCGCTCATTCATTGACTCAATGTGTAAGGGAGAGTAGGGAGAGAGTTATTTTGCACGCTATACTCCTCCCTTTTACACATTGAGTCAATGGGTGGCATCCGTCATGGGAGTTTCCGATTAAAATGTTCAATCTTCACAAATTTGATGTTTATTACTTAGTGTTGATGCTGCTAAACGCTATGGATCAATTTCTTGCATTCTGATAATAATTATTAATTATTGATTCCTTAAGACACAAACAGCGAGGCAGCACATTATGGTGGAGGATCTCTTCCTTTATTACCTTAATTTCGAATCATATTTTCTTTTTTCTCCACGATTTTTAGAAAAAGCTGGCTAATGTTATACTATCCTATGTTCGGTACTCTAAATTTTCGGATTTTTATCCCTCTGTCGGATTCAAAATACACTGAGCGTTGCTGTACCGAAAACTCTCTCGTACATAGATGTTTCTCTTGGCAAGACTGGCTATAAGTAAAGTGTGTGATAGCTGTTCAAAGTCGGAACCAACCCCGTTCACGGCTGAAACTAGAGAGGGCATGGGGGCAGGAATCTATGTCTACGTGGCCCTTCTAAAAAATGTGAGGGATTTTGCTAATTTAGGGCGCGACACATCCGTCCTCCTGGAAATTGCAATTGGATCGACTTTTCGACGAGAACAGCTCGAAATTACTCCTGAGACGATACGGTTTTTCAAAATTATGAGGGGGAGGCTCCTCGAGACCCCCCTACAAATTTAATTTCTCCCCAACATTCCTTTGGAGCCAGGGGAGTCCCGCAGTTAGGACCCCCCATAGTTGATCGGTTACAGAAAACGTCGCCATTTTTTAGCCCGAACTAGGCAGTGTTCTTCGTGCCCCCAGCCCAGATTCCCCTTGTTGAGGTGCCTTTTTGGCTCCTCGTTCTGCCCATGTTCCTTATTTATGGTTATCAAAAACCGGCGCCATTTTTCAGCCCGAACTGGGCAAGTGTTCTTCGTGCCCCCAGCCCAGATTCCCCTTATTAAGGTGTCCCCTTGGTTCCTCGTTCTGCTCATGTTTCCCAGTTTCAGTTATCAAAAACCGGCGCCATTTTTAAGCTGGAACTAGGCAGGGTTCTTCGTGCCCCCCACCCCAGATTCCCCTTGTTGAGGTGCCACCTTGGTTCCTCGTTCTGCTCATGTTTCCTAGTTTCAGTTATCAAAAACCGGCGCCATTTTTTACCCCGGTTTTCGAGACCGAGCGCCATACGACCAGAAAGAGACCCCGCGGGGGAAAGGTATCGGAAGTGCGAGATGGCGTCGCACTCGCGGCTCGCACTTATTCAAAACGGGGTTCACGAAGTGCATGCATAGCGCCGGATCGGATCGGCGGCGCGGCGTCAGCTCAGCGTCGCGACGCCACCGCCGCCGTGGATCCGGAGCCCGCTCGGAGGGTTAGCTAATTAAAGCAACAGCGCTCCACTCGACAGCTAGACGAGCTGTAGAGGAGCCTTCCACGCTTTCGGTCCGCTATCACGAAAAAATAAAGTCGAGGCAAAGCAAAGCGGTGAACGTCCTTGGTCTCTCCTGTTGAGCCGTTGGCGCATGCGCAGTGTGACGCGGGCGGCCGGGGCGGGGAGGGGCGCGCGGCGGCGGCGGAGTCGGAGTTCCGCTCAGCTGAGCGATGACGAGGGTTCGCCGCTCGCCGCTCTCCGCTTTTGTTCGCGTCGGACTCGGATGTGAAAACGGATTCGTCGTCGACAACCTCCGCCACCCCCGTGCACGTGCAACACCCTCGCCTCCAGGCCTTCATCCCTTGCCTGCCTCCGGCTCCGCGGACTGGTCTCTCTAGGTAAATCCTGTTGCGCCCGCACCCCGTTCGACGTCCGATTTTTCGGGAATCTCTCCCACCGCCATTTTGGATTCGTGAATCGTGATCGCCGTCGCCCGGATCAGCGTGCGTTTCGTCACCACGCTGTACCGGATCGACGTCATGAACGTTCCAGCGTCGCCAGTTCCCCGATTAAATATTTATTTTTGAGGATAGTTGTGAATGTCTCTCCTCTAAATCGGATTTTAAGGTTTCCGGATCGACGTCATGGACGTTCCAGCGTTGCCAGTTCCCCCGATTAAATATCTATTTTTGAGGATCGTTGTGAATATCTCTCTTCGAAATCGGATTTTAAGATCTCGTCGCCTTCGGCCAAAGTATCACGAGCGCCATGCGACGTTTAAAAATTTCCGCCGCCATTTTATTTTTTTACTAAGAAATTGTTCAACGATGCTGTTCGAAAATTTCACTGAATTTTCTTTGTGCTGCTGATGAATTTCAGTGATATTTTCGAACAGATTCAACTGACAATTTCTCTGTAAAAAAATAAAGTGGCTGCGGAAATTTTTAAACGTCGCATGGCGCTTGTGATACTTCGGCCGAAAGGTGACGTTCTAATGGTCAGATACAACCGGAATCAGCCTAATTACGTCAGACGTTGCCGAATTTTCCGTGATGATTAATTTTCAAACAGAAACTTAAGCCATCTTGAAATTTTGTGAATGTATTCTTCTCGTTTAAATTCGCTAAAACGGTGGTGGTTGGTATCAAGTCGCAATTCTCTTAGAATTTTGAAGGAAGAGAGTTCGAAAGAAGATTAGGCTCCTCCAGAAAATTCGCATTTTTCCAGGAAATTCGGCAGCGTTCGAATGTTCACTCTGTTTTCCCACAGCATTGTAGTGCTGATCCCAAGTGGCTCATAGTCTTACACAGTCGTGTTGAGGAAAAACGCCGTATGGTCATTTAGACTTAGCCAAATTTTTGTTTCCCTAACTTACTAATTTTCCGAAAAAATTTTCCTCCAATTTTTTCCAGTATAATCTCAAAAATTCAAAAATGTCGAAGATAAATATTCACAACTAGCTTCAAGAATTAATTTTTCTTTCGAGGAAAATTTGGCAACATTCAAATGTCCCTACAGTGTTTTCCCATAGCATGGCAGTATTTCCGTCTGATTTCAGGCTTTTTCCGCCTAGATTTTCCAATTTTTTTACCTTAATAAAAGCCGCATTACTTACAAGAATATAGGATTTCTATCGCGTGCTTCTTTTTTCAGGGTGAGGTGCCATGCTGTCATGCATCCTCTGTAAATACAAAGTTAACCACGACCATTTTATGTTTCCTCCACAAACCTAGAATACGGTGGGATGAACCTTGTGAATGTCTCTAAATTCAGCTCAAAATTAAGAAAATTTTGTTTTTTGCATACGTTACGTTAAGCTTTTTGCCCTCAAATAAAATCCAAGTTTAGTGAAGTCCAACTAAGTACGTATCTAATTTTAGAAGGTTTTCTCTGGGCACTGAGTTCTTCTTAATAAGTCAGCTTTATAAATTTTATAAAAGGTGGGGGTGAATTCTTCTTTCATCATACATTGAGAATGTGTCAATGCGATGACTTTTGAACCGGCAATCCCTCGTTTCTCTCTCGAAAGAGCGTAACCATATTTCAATGTTGCCATATTTCACTTCGAAAATTACATTTTTACCAACAGAAAATTGGAAATTTCTAGCTGAAAATTTCCCTGATGTTTCTTCGGACCTCATGCAATAATCAAAAAAATTTCGGGTAATAATTGGACAGGTACATTTTTGTAAAACAAAAAAATATTAATTATTTGTGTCAATTTTGCAACTTTGGAATGGAGTTATTACGTTCCTTCGTCCAAGGATGTTCCGTTACGTTGCTTTTGGTATTTTTGTGGGTGAAAAGTTTGAATTAACTGATTCTGGTGTAAATTACTCGCGTCATTCCGCACTTGTGACTTAGTTTTGGAAGTTTTCAATATGCTCAACGTACTTCATGCAGTGGCATGTTGTGATGTGCGATAAATCGATCGATTTACCATTTAAATCTGTGGGACGGGATCTATTATATTGATGTCTGCGACGAACAACCTAATAACCGATCCTGTACCATAGTTCATATGGGAAATATCGAACGCCAATGATTCACGCCTTTACACAGGTTTTGTGTGAAAATTTGACGGAGGAACATGTCTTGTGGAAGTTGAATTCTTACCCAGGCAGTGGTTCATTGTATGAAACAGTCGTTTTGTGAGATTTAAAGAATGAATAGATGAAGCTAAACCGGAATCAACTGTATATTGCAATGCTACTAAGATTATGCAACTTCTTACATTCCTTTTCCGAAATCCTGAAAGTTTAGCCAGTTCCTATTTTTACTCGAACGAAAATACCAATAAGGCGACAATCTAGAAATTTCATTGTATTGCGAGCTCTCAAGTTTGCTGTATGGCGAGTAAGGAGATGCACTGTCTTAGCAACTATGTAATGTTTTCTCGGTTTCTTTTTGCTAAACTATGTCTTAATGTTCCCCTAATTTGACAAGTTTTTAAAAAGTCCTGGAGAACCTGAAGAAGGCAGGGAATTTTGTCCAATCCTGAAGAATCAGAAAGTGATTTTTCGAATTTTGCTGCAAAACCCCGAAATTCTTTCTTCGTGCCGGAATATTTAATTATTTCCGACTTAAAATCAATTTTCTGGAAAGAAAATCATCGAGAAATCAAGCCAGAAAAAGTTTGAAAAGTCCTGAAACAGTCAGAATTTTTTTTGTTCAGAGACCCTAAAAGTGCATAGAAAAGTCTAGGAATTCAGTAATTTAAGAAAACCATGGGTGCAGAAAATGCCCGATTTAGTGATCCTAGGATTGCGGCAAATGTGTGGCAATTTTCAAAAGTGATTGCTTTTTCCCCCGAACTTCAGAAAAGTAGGACAAATCGCACATTCTGCTTACCGGAAAATTGGGCATTTTGCCATATCATCGCACGTTCTTCTAAAGTCGGATCACCGGATCGCAGTAATCGGCCAACGTTATGGAACTTTCTGCACCCTTCAAGAAAACTTACCACCTTGTAATAAAAAACTTTCCCATTCTCAGTAGTATTTAGAGATTATAGAATTGAGACACTACGTTTTCGCTTGGGCCGAAAAATGAACAGAGTTATTGCAGGTTAATAAGAGCAAGTTATGCCGTGAATAGACCTCTGTATCGAATGCAACCTTTTTTGTTTTCAAGTAGAATCCTGCTTACATTTCTCTGAATGTTTCCAATTTTTTTGGTTGAGAAAACTCTCTAGGCTCATGCCCTGGGGTTTTGCACTTTTTTGGCCGAAAAGTCAAAATCTGCCGAGATTTTTTCATAATTCATCAGTGCCCGTAATGTAATTATCGTACCTACCATTTTTATTGCAAATTATTTTTGGATTATTTCGGGAAAAATCGTTTGAATTAACGTCGGAGAACCACTCATGACGAGCTTTCTGCCCAAGTAAGCACTGCATCGCAGAAACTGAATTACTAGTCGTCCCCTTTGAGGATGCGACTATTTTAACTCCTAGGAGCGATTTTTGCCTACCCGGTGAAATTGAAGGCGGACCGCGGACCGGAATCTCTGTCACGGAGCGCTGTCCGCCTTCAACTTCGAAGGTAGGCAAAAATCGCTCCCTGGCGTCGAAATAGTCGCATCCTCCGAAACGGACTTCTAGCGTGCGGTAGAGCACATTCAGGAGAAATTGATCGTGATGGCTCGTGTAGTTCGGTTATGTATAAGATCGCTCCCACAAACTCGTTCAGCGGACTTTTCCTCCGTAACGAAACTCCGTTGAAAATACATAACACCATAGACACGATAATCTGGACCAACACGGATACAATTAAATTGCTGATTTAACAACTATATTGCTCAAAAAAGTGACAGCAACTTTTCAACGTAGATTTCACAACAAAAAATGCTACTTTAACCACTATTGGAAGCTAATTTAACCACGGGGGTGGTTAAAGTACCATTTTTGTGTTGTAAAATCTACATTGAAACATTGCAGTCACTTTTTTTAGCAATTGAATTGTTAAATCAGCAATTGAATTTTTTCCGTGAAGTCGAATGGAAAAGAACTGCGTCACATCAAGAGCAAATCAATAAAAGACGTTCGTAGTGTCATTCTTCTACATGACTGAATGATAATGACCAAGTTCACTGCCTGTTTTCACATTTCATAATTCACATCGTAGATCGGATCGAATTTTTAAAATGCGTCAATTTTGTCTAGATTATAATTCTACAATCATTTTGTTTAATTTTAATGGGTCTGTTGCGCGAAAGAGATACAGCGAAGTGTATAGACTTCCTGCTTGTAAAATGGCACGAAAATCGCATCGAGCATGTCACAAAAGTTTGAAATCTACTCATTGGCGCGCGATCTGGTATAGCTTTTTCCAAGTTACCGCGTCTGCGGGTAGTCTTCCATATTGGCAGACAATCAGGTTCGCCCAGAAAGAAAAACCCATATAAGCAAAGTCTTGAGATCTGATAAAAACTTCCCTTGCGCAAAATTTCAATAGAGTTGAAACTTTTGTTTTTGCAAAACAAAGAAAGAAGCAGAAGACGCATACTAGAAAACGAAAAAAAATCATTCACTATAAAAAGTTAGTGAAATTGTTTTTTATTTCGGTTAGGTCTCTCTAAAAACCTGACAGAAGGCCACCATAGAAAACTGCCCGCAGACGCGGTAAAGTTGGAAATACGTGTTACAGACTACGCAGATATCGCGCTAGGGGGTACATAACAGATTTTTTTGATGTAGCCAATGTTATTTTCAAGCAATTTTACACATGGCAAGTCTATTCACTTTCCCGTACTACTACTGTGTGCAACAGACCAATTCCTCTTTTTTTTTTGAGAGAGGGAGGAGATGATTTGTTGTGAAGGTTCACTGTCCTGGAAGAAAGATTTAAACGAAAGAAAGAAAAACACCCTGTCAGTTAAATGAACCTAAGGCTTGCCCAGCGGGAATTTAGTGCGGTTTCAATTTTTTTAGGATGTTATTCTCCTTATTTTCGGTGATGAAAAAGGATTCGCAAGCTCGCGAAATACAGGTTATACATTTTACCAAAAAAAAAAAAAAAAAAAATGTTACCAAATCATATAAGCCAAATTCAGTATTGCTGAACGAAACCCAATCATGCAAGGTGAGAAGCTTTGATGAAGGTATAATAAAGATACAGTAGTGGAAAATAATTGTAACAACATTGTTCTAGGGTATCAAGTATTCGTAAATTTTGAAATTTTCTCGATACGTGGCGAAAATTTCTTAAGTTGAATTGAAAAATTCTGACTCTCCTCTTTCTTCGCGCCACTATACCTATGAGAGTTACACTCTATTTACGGCCAACGTCCAGCACAGGTACTTCAATGAGAGATATTCAAAATGAAAAATCATATCCTTTTTTTTGAAAGGTCGATTGTCCCTAAATTTTCTCTTCATCACCTTAAAATTCTTTAATTTTTTATACTCTTTCCGAATCTCTGTTGTGTCGTCCTATTCGAGTTTCTGAGACGATTTTAATCAATCTTCGCCCGTCGCATCTTTTTTTTATTTTTTTAATGTTTATTTTGTTTGCGACGTTAAGCTTAGTAGGTACATTTAAATCGACGAATGCATCACATATAACCGACTTGGTTGCTTTAAATCACTTTCTCATCTGTTGAAATGCAAGACAACTCCATGAATCAGTGAACTTTATCAGGAAGCTTGAGCTCATTTTATGTTATTTTCAGATGAAACGGTTTCATGGTCTTTTTTTAAAATTTTGAGCGAACATAAAAAGACGGGTACATTCAAGCTAATTTTGGAAATATGAAGGCACCCTTTAAATTCAACGGTTAACGAGATAGTAGAGGGTCGCGCCAAACCGCACGCACAACGCACAATTGGCGCGACTCAAACGCTCCGTGCGCCTTCAACATGATTTGATACACTACGATTCCCGGAGAGTTAAAATAGTCGCATCAATGCTCCCGTGTAAGAATCGAAGATTCACTCGTAGGCAGAGCTGAACTTGATATCTGCCCGTTTTGGAGAAACGAAAATTTCATTGTATCGCAGACAGTGGCGTGGCGTGCTTTGCGATATATCGATCGATACGCCACTCAAACCTATGAAAAAAGATCGATTTCGCAGCGAACACTAGTAATCGATTCTTTACCATAGCTTCAAATGCTTATATATCGATAATCGATCATTCACGCCACGCCACTGATCGCAGAAAAGTTATTTTTAGTGTTTTACGGATGTTAATTTTTTTTTTTCCTTCCAAAAAATTGTACTCTCATAGGCATACCGTTTACCTAGTTTCAATTTTCTCCTTTTATTTTTTCTCTCTCATTCTACATTTAAAAGGTCTCTACGATTCGGTTCTCGGGTATTCCTTTAATACTTTTCTCCGCACCTCGGAAGTGGATCTCCGCCGAATCCACCCCTTCGCACCTCTGTCTTGTCTTGAGGGTATAAGTAGTTTCTTTCGGTAGTCAACGCTCCGATTTGCCTATTGATGACTGATGACCAAAGAGGTTCAGAATATCAAACCTAATTTGTAAAAATTCAGGTATCTAAGTGCTTGCTCGGCAATCAACTGTCATCAGGTTGCCAGATTGATCGTTAGAGTGTGGATATTTTACATAGATTTAAACGGGCAAATGTGCTGATTTTTCAATACTATCTGGCAATAATGATCAGTCATAATTTTCCGAAATTTTGCGCATCAAGTTGCTCATCGATCGTTATTTGGATGAAAATAGCGTTGACCCGAGGGGAGGTTGTCCATGAAGTACGTGACGCAATTTTTTCGATTCTTGTATACTCATCCAACCCTTGAAACGCGATCATAACGCTTGTCCGGACATCCTTAACGTCATTAAGTAACATTTGCTTCCACATTCACCTTATTTCCATAAAGTAACTTATAAGAAATTCTCTCATTGAAGAAAATAAAGGGGCACAGCTTCTTTTAATCAGAAGTCTCCGTGTTTCAAAAAACATTCTGTTGTGGCTAATTCTTTCCCGTTAAATTAGCAAGAAAAAATTAGTTGAAACACCAACAAATATCCAAAAAAGAGGGGGGAAAGGAAGAATAAAAATTCGAAATCGAATATACATACCATCATGTAACGCCCAACTAGACATTCCCACCCCTTTTCACGCTCTAGGTCCCAAAATCACGGAGACCCACAATTGTTGCCAGATATTTTCCTCACTCAAACCCATGTAAATTATCCAAATTTTATCGTTTAATCCGGCAACCGTGAGACCCACCCACCATCTCGGACGTCACGTAATTTTTTGACATCCACTTACCTTTTCGTCCAATTACGTTCCGTGGATTGTTATCAAGGGCGGTGTTACACAAATGCACAGTTTTTTTGGTAGAGACGGATTCATCATTAGCGGCCGTTCATTAGAATTTTTGACTCCTACACCCTCCTAATCCCGTTGTGACGGAGGTCCCTATCTTTGAAAACGTGAATACAATATGGCGTATCGCTAATTTAAATTGAGGGAAATGAGCTTTGCTCGGGAGGATCGCCACTGCATCCGGTGGCGGCGGGGCGCTCCGATGGAAAGTTGGGAACTGCACCACGAGTGCATTCCGGCTCCGGCAAGGAACCGGGCGGGCGGGGGCGGGAGGGGCTTGCGATCCTCGCCATGAACCGCGCTGGCGGCCGCACGTAGCTCTCGGCCCGTCGCCGCTGTCGTGGTCGTCGCCGTCTTCGCGAAAACCAGCGCGGATCGGCGCCTCGCCCAACTCGTCCCAGCGCCTACCCGATCACCCTTGCCGAAGTTGGTGGAGCACCGATGAACCAACCCCGTTCCCTCAGGCGGCGCCAGGTTTGCTAGTTTCATTTAAGGATGTTTTTCGCTGGAAAGTCCGGGAACGGTACTGAGTTTTTGAGGGCAGTCCGGAAGTGATGAAAAAAAAAATGTAGGCACGCGAACTCCGCAAGATTACGAGTTTTTCGCATCACCCTTTTCCAAGATGGTGGAGCCCTTCGAACAATCCCTTCAGTGGCGGCGTCAGGGTTGCTCATGTCATTATACGATGTTCACTGGTCCAGCAGGGTGTCTACTGGTCTGGAATTTTTCAGAAAGTCCGGAAATAGGGCGGTCCGGAAGTACTGAAAAAGTGTACGCCTTGCCGATCACCCTTGTCGAAGTTGGTAGAGCCCTGGTGAACCAACCCCGTTTCCTCAGGCGGCGCCAGGTTTGTTAGTGTCATTACAGGACTTTTTCGTTGGAAAGTCCAGGAACGGTACTGAGTTTTTGAGGGCGGTCCGGAAGTGATGGAAAAAAAAATGTAGGCACGTTAACTCCGCAAAAGGATTACGAGTTTTTCGCATCACCCTTTTCCAAGATGGTGGAGCCCTTCGAACAACCCCCTCACTGGCGGCGCCAGGGTTGCTAGTGTCATTATACGATGTTCACCGGTCCAGCAGGGTGTATACTGGTCTGGAATTTTTCAGAAAGTCCGGAAATAGGGCGGTCCGGAAGTACTGAAAAAGTACGGAAATTCCGCAAGAAGATCCGGAATGTTCTTCTTCTCACCACGCGTGTTTTCTAATTAAGCCTGGGAAGTATGCATTCATTTCCATTCCGCGTTGATTCTCAGAGTAGTATTCTCTGCAAGATCGCGATTGTTAATTTTCAAGCCACCAATGTTTCGTGTCTCCGTCATTTTTGTCGCAATTTGAGCGAGAATTTAAAATTTTCAAAATTTTTCAAATTTCGTCAAGTGGAGATACTGAAAAAGTACTGATTTATTCTGTTCAGGAGGCACTGAATTTCTTGGAAATGTGCTGTAAAAGTACTGATTTTCAACCAGTCCGTCGTAGTTGGCACCCTGTTAAACTCCGCAAAAAGATTACGAGTTCTTCGCTTCATCCTTTTTCAAGGTGGCGGAGCCCAGTTCAACTACCCCCCAAACAGGCAGCGCTAGGATTGTTAGTGTCATTACATGATGTTCACTGGTCCGAAAGTAGAAAGTAGCTTAAAAAACAACTTTTTTTAAAAAGAAAAAAGAAAAAATAATAGAAAGTAGTTCTAGAAAGTCCGGGAGTAGTAGTGATGTTTTGAAGGCGGTCCGGAAGTAATGAAAAAGTACGAAAGTTCTGCGAGAAGGTCCGAAATTTTATCGCTTCATACTCCTTGTGGTTTGGTAGACAACCTCGAAAGTTAACAATCCCTTGTGCAAAGATTCGTTGTGTCCTTCACTGAATATTCTCTTTGATTTCAAAAGCTGAAAGCGTAAAATTTCAGAAAATTTACCCAATTATTGTGTCCTCTCTACTCTAGAAGCTAAATTAATGCTGGAGATTCTAAAACACCGCAACTCCTAAAGGCAGGTTCTTTTTGCACCCAACGCCCCAATTATATCCGGGGAAATTAGGGAATCTGGATTATAAGACGCGGGACTTATTTCTCTATCCACGCCAAAATTAATTTTTATCCAGTCGTCAAAATGTTCTTGTTTTCCGTAGAAATGTAGCTTCCATATTTAGCTCTCTTAGTTCGGATTCACTTTCTTTAAACGGAGTGCCGTCGCTACGACGTACGATTGTGCGAACTCATATAACTTTCCACGCTTCCTCTCTTTCTATATTCGCACCTTCATGTGGGGTATCATTTCCCAACCAGCTCACTTCACTCGTTTTTTGTCGATTCTGCTCTTTAAACTACAGCACGCTGCGCTTGTCCAGCGTTTCTCCCTTTTCGAGCCCCGAGACTAGAATCTCTCTGGTTTGTCCACCGTGTTACGCCGAAAACTCAAGCTCAAAAATGTTGTCGCTCGTCGCAAATTCTTACCGGAGTTAAAATGAAAGCTATTTCCCTTGCGAAGTAGCTAAAAATCTTGAGTCCACTCCTTACCCCATACTTTGTCGGAGTAATTTTAATATTTTGAACGCAAGCATTGATCTAAGTGTGATTTTTCCGCTACTTTGGCCTTTTACCACGATCTTCGTCATTTTTAATCCGCATACCTTGTATTTTGTAAAGTTCTGCAAAAGTTTGGAATAATTGTTTATTCAAACGCCAGGCATGACTAATAAATAGGTCTTGACTGTCCTAAATCCTGCGTAAAATGCTTACCCCTAACGTATTGAGCATGAAACTCTCGAAAATTAGGAACAACAGATAAGCAATTTTGACATTTTTGGTCTTTTAAATGAGAACCGCGTGGTGGGCACATTTTTAATAGGAAAAATGTCGGGTCGAATAAAACCGCAATTTTATTTCCTTTCAAGTAAGTGCCACACAAATACACGGTATATTCACGATCTCTCACATACCGGCCATAACCATGAGAAAATAGTCGATTATCTACCTTTTTTCGATTTTAAGGTTGGGACGGGGGGAGGAGTGTCCCCTAATTTGTAGGGGGCAACTTTGAATTCTCGTTTAATTTCCGCCATATGTGAGACATCCGGCTCATCCGGCGCGTCAAAGAGTTTCGCACACACAAAAATACCAAAATTTACATGGTGTTTTTAAAACACCAAATGACTGGATTAAGTGTCTGTCACGGTCCTCCTTTGGAAAATCCAAATACGACAGGAAATCTGCAACGTCGCAATATGCGTTGCGTGGTTTCGTAGTTTTGCCGTAGAAATGCTCGGATAAGGGGGATGGTTGTTTCGTTTTATTAGAAAAAGTTCGTCCTCAAGCGCATGCACGAAGTGACGAAATCGGAAACAAGACCAAGTGTCTCAGTTCGCCTTCAATTTTGATGATACTTCAAGCACATTCATAAAGCACGAATAGTTGTATCACAGCGCCTTGTGAGTTCGAGTGTCTTGTTCTGTTGGCATCTCTTGATTTCTCACAGCTCAGTGGTATTTTTCGCGCAAGTGTTTCGGTTCGATAGTGTCGAGAGAGTGAGAAAAACTGAGAAGAAGTTTGCCCAGATGTCGGGAATAGTCGTCTCGTTTTGATATAATTAAGTCGTCCTTAAGCGCAGCACGAAGTCGGAGTCAAGACCAAGTGTCTCAGTTCGCCTTCAATTTTGATGATACTTCAAGCACATCCATAAAGCACGAATAGTTGTATCACAGCGCCTTGTGAGTTCGATTCTTGTTCTGTTGTCATCTCTAGATTTTCACTGCTCAATGGTATTTTACACGCAAGTTTTTCGGTTCGAAAGTGTCGAGAGAGTCCAAAAAACTGAGTAGAAAATTGCAGGTGTCGGGGATCGCGTTTCGTTTTGATGGAATTAAGTCGTCCTTAAGCGCAGCACGAAGTCGGAGTCAAGACTCAAGACCAAGTGTCTCAGTTCGCCTTCAATTTTGGCGATACTCTCAAGCATATCCATAAAGCACGAATAGTGTATCACAGCGCCATGTGAAGTCGAGAGTCTTGTTCTGTTGTCTTCTCTAGATTTTTCACTGCTCAATGGTATTTTACACGCAAGTTTTTCGGTTCGAAAGTGTCGAGAGAGTCAAAAAAACTGAGTAGAAAATTGCCCAGGTGTACGGGGATCGTCGTTTCGTTTTGATGGAATTAAGTCGTCCTAAGCGCAGCACGAAGTCGGAGTCAAGACTCAAGACCAAGTGTCTCAGTTCGCCTTCAATTTTGGCGATACTTCAAGCATATCCATAAAGCACGAATAGTTGTATCACAGCGCCTTGTGAAGTTCGAGAGTCTTGTTCTGTTGTCATCTCTAGATTTTTCACTGCTCAATGGTATTTTACACGCAAGTTTTTCGGTTCGAAAGTGTCGAGAGAGTCAAAAAAAACTGAGTAGAAAATTGCCCAGGTGTCGGGGATCGTCGTTCTCGTTTTGATGGAATTAAGTCGTCCTTAAGCGCAGCACGAAGTCGGAGTCAAGACTCAGACCAAGTGTCTCAGTTCGCCTTCAATTTTGGCGATACTTCAAGCATATCCATAAAGCACGAATAGTTGTATCACAGCGCCTTGTGAGTTCGAGTGTCTTGTTCTGTTGGCATCTCTTGATTTCTTACAGCTCAATGGTATTTTTCGCGCAAGTGTTTCGGTTCGATACTTTCGAGATATCGAGAAAAACTGAGTGGAAGTTTGCCCAGATGTCGAGGATAGTCGTCTCGTTTTGATAGAATTAAGTCGTCCTTAAGCGCAGCACGAAGTCGGAGTCAAGACCAAGTGTCTCAGTTCGCCTTCAATTTTGATGATACTTCAAGCACATCCATAAAGCACGAATAGTTGTATCACAGCGCCTTGTGAGTTTGAGAGTCTTGTTCTGTTGGCATCTCTTGATTGTTCACATCTCAACGGTATTTTTAAGGCAAGTGCCTGTGTTGGATAGTGTCGTGAAATGAAGAAAAATTGAGATAAAGTTTTCGCAGTTGGCGGGGATAGTTATCTAGTTTTGTTAGGTAGAGGTTGTCCTCAATTGCCGGTGTCTTTGCAAGCTTTTGAAATGATTAATTTTAAACGTTTTTCTCAAGTACGCATAATGCAAAGTATAGTTTGAGATTTTGATGCGGTATTCTGCAGAGTATTATGAGACGCTTAGCATGAAAGACGGAACATGATCACACGGATTACTCGTTCAGACTTCAAATCGATGTTCCATCAGTGCTGAACAACTCAAGTCTCTAACTTACGGTACATTTTACATGATACACCCAAAACCACAAATATATGTATCTTTAGTTCCACATGCATTGTATGCATGCATGCTATAAATAATGCATTCGCGTCAAAACGCAGAAAATGATCACGCAAAAAATAAGTCTCTTAAATCACTTCTCTCGGATGAATGTTGTCTTTGGCTGTAGTTCTTGCATTAAAATAAGTGAGACTTTTTTCTCGAAAGGAAATCGTTCAACTTTACAAGCTTCTTCATTTTCGTCATATTATTAATTTACTTGTGTAGTCAGGGACTACCAGGAATACCGGGATAATTCAGGGAATTTTAAAAATTCAGGAAAAACCTGAAAATGTTAGGGAAAATGACGAAAGCGTTAGGGGGGACATGTTCAGCTCCCCTTATTTGCTCTCTAGAATAGGTTTAACGTTTTGTACAACAAATTTTGTCTGAGAACTATTTAAAATTATGTATTTTTAACCATCTGGCATATCTTCAACTGTCAGCGGGCTGATTATTGAAATTGATAGACAAAGAAGACGTATGGAGTATGGAGCGATCCTATTCATTGAAATGGGTGGTTTCTATAGACTAAGAGGGTAAATGATGGACCTACAATGGGGTTCCTCGTGGGTTGCCATTTGTTAGTCTATATTACCTTTCACCCTCGTCCCTTGCAACCACCCGCTCACACCAAGGATCCCTCCTTATTCCTCTTGTCTCGTTTGTCTAAAGCTTTGTCGATCGATTTAAAAAATCAGCCTGCAAGGAATTTTACCAAAATGTGTCAGGGAAATTCGGGTTCTAAATTCTGTGGCAATCGTAGTCTATACTTATCCCTTCGGAACGATAAAAAAATTAACGCGTTGTACTCTCCGAGAGACGGGACGGCATCGCTGGGGCGTAGATAAGCACTCTGGTGCCGGAGTCGGGTCCCGGGGCTCGTAATGGGCGTTCCGAGGCGTTATCAACACTCGGCAATGTTGCAGATAAAACTGAAGAAGGAAAATGAGATTGTCATTACAGTCGAAGATGTAAGACGTCTAGTGACGTCACGTCAAGTCGGACGCCAAGTAACATCCGGCTCCGTCACCGAGGGTAGAGAATGTCCTCACTCGGAATTTTTCTGCAGATCTGACGAGTTTTAACCCTTCGCGCCACTGTCTTCAACCCTTGCTGTTGGCCTCTCCATATCGCTGAAATACGGTCACAAAAGATGCCTAGCCTTGCGATCCCGGGCTGCGTGAGGCAAACTTGAGGGCAATTTTTGGTAGTGAAACAAATTTTCCGAGGTATGGCCTTTCCTCCCATGGGTGCAAAAAATTCTCGACCGCGCGATTGGTCGGATCGCGATAGGTCGCGTTAGAAAGCGGAAAGGCCCCGAAAATGTTTTTTTTTTCACCCGGGAAAGTTGGCAAAATCTTGTTTCATCTTCTTGCGAAACAGGTGAAAAACACCTGTTTTTCGCAAAGTCGCGGCAATTTCTACGCACAGTCTTAAAGAAGGTCATTTTTTGGAATTCCTTGGGAAAAATGGGATTTTCAAATGGGAGGGCCGATTTGAAAAATGGTAAGGCTAAGAACTTTCTGCATCTGATTGCGATTACTTAAAGCTCACAGTTTTGGAGCGAAATCATAATCAAAAGCATCTCTGCTTTGAACTTTTGTACAATCGTTAACCATCTCAAGAAAACCGATTAGAAATGGATCGAATCAGAAGAGAGAAATCGACACCGAAAATATACAGTGACTTGGTGTAAGCAGGCACATTCTTGAATACTTCGCTAAGAAGAAAGTTGTATGCAAAGGTGGATGTCGCTCATGCTGAAACCTACTTGAATTAAGCGATTTTGTTCCCTCTTCAAGAGGGAATCTTCTTCATAGAAGTTTTCGGAATGTTTCTATTCAAGTCAATTACCTTATTTTTTAGTGAAGGTTTTTGGGTAACAAGGGGTTTGTTTCTTTTAGACTTTATTTATTTTTCATTCCAAATTTTAATTAAACGAAACTGAAAAACGAACTGAAACTTTACGAGAAATTCTAGAAGATACATACCTCTCAATTTCTTGAGAGCTGCCTTGGGAAATAAGGTAACTTGATCCAAGCTAGAGCATTCTAGAATTTCTCACGAATAAGATTTCCTCTTGAAGATAGAATAAAATTGCTTTAATCAAGCAGGTTTCAGGATAAGCTCCTTTCATCTTCACATATATTTTTCTTCTCCGACCGAGACTTATAAATTTGCAACACAAATCGTCGTTTTTTCCGCATTTCTCTTGTATACCAAACGAGCCAAACCACCTCAGAGAAAAGATGCAAGTGCATACTTCTCTCTCGGATTCCTTTTTTTCTTCGAAAAAAAATTTGAAGATTAAAACAAACTGCATAGTTAGTCATTCTCAATAATGCTCATTAGGTTCTCAGTTACCTTTCTTCCCCATGAAGAAAATAATGCTGTTCAAAATCTTCCAGTGGCGTGGCGTGAATTGCGATGTATCGATTGTTATGCCATTGAAACCTACGGTAAAGAATCGATTATTAAGGTGTTCGCCGCAAACACCCTGTTTATCGATCCTTTTCCATAGGTTTAAATGGCATAACAATCGATACATCGCAATTCACGCCACGCCACTGAAATCTTCGTCAGGAGTCGCTGCCGGAGTTAGACGTTTCTCTGTCGTATTCATGATCGTTCTTTAAAGAGCTCCTCTCCTTAGGAGACCTCATGTGGTTGCCCCTGGGCTTAGGGGAGTTTTAAGAATACCGTGAACTATGCTTAATTGAACAGACAATTTTTGCGAACCTCGAGGAAAATGCAGTATTATAACTCTGAAAACGGATCCTTACCACGGAATACAACGATTAACCACCGCAAAAACTACAAAATACAAGAGAAAACTTCTACGTTTTTGACAAATCGTAAGTTAGGTGCAAACTTACTTTAAATTTTTCAAAACTAGCAAAATATCTTCTTTTGTATTCTGTATTTTTTATCGTGGCAAGTTATTGTAATTTCTTATAAGGATCCACTCGAATGGTAATAATACTGAATCTTACTGGAGTTTCGAAAAAAGTGTCATTACACTTTTTATTATGATGTATTTTATCATGCATTGTTCAAGGTTTCGTAAATCTATCTTAATCACAGTGCAAACCTCATAATGAGGCCTCCTAATGAAAACAGCTCTTACAGAACGACTATGAATTAAGATCCATCTCCAGTGATGTACTACTGAATTTCACTTGAGGTTCACAAAAATTGTCCATTTCATGATGCATCGTTCAAAGTTTCCTTGATCACGATGTAAACCATATGGAGCCTCCTAAGGGAAGGAGCTATTTACGGAACTTCTATGAACATGGAGTAATAAATACTGAATTTTACCGGAAGTTCGCAAAAATTGTCTATTTCTTGATACATTGTTCAGGACTTCTTTAAGCGTTCCTTAATCTCAGTATCAACCATATGGAACCTCCCAAGGGAAGGAGCTCTTTACGGAACTACTAGACTGAACATGGAGTAACAATACTGAATTTTACTGGAGGTTCGCAAAAATCGTCTATTTCATGATGTGATGTCCAAAGTTTCCTTAAACATCTCTTGATCACAGTGAAAACAGTGTGGACTTATGGAATGGAGCCTCCTATTTAAGGAAAGGACAGTTCGTTCATGTAACTACTGGCGGAACATGCCGAGTAATCCATACTGAATTGAGTCTGCAATTTTACTCGCTAAAAAATCTGGAAATTTAGCCAGAAGCATTTACGCATCTAATGTTGCTAAGTTATTCGGTGCGACTTCACGCAATTTTCTTGCGGCAGATCGACAAGTTGCTCAATCTTAGCATCATTGCAATACTAGTGGTTCCTTTTTGCAAATGCAATCAATGTGATTCGCAAAAATTGTCTATCACATGGATTGCATTTTGCAAAAAGGAACCACTAGCATTGCAATGATTGTGCAACTTCTTTTGTCTTTGAGGAAAAACCGATTATCCATTAATAGTTTCTATTTTACTCGCTAAAAACTGTGAATTTAGGACTAAAATACCATCAAAATTTGATAGGTTTTTCACGATTTCCGCAATTGTATTGCAAAGATGAAAATGCACAATCTTAGCATCATTGCAATGCTAGTGGTTCCTGTTTGCAAAATGCAATCCACATGATACATTTTTCAATGAGCCTCCCTTGATCTCAATGTCAACCATATGGATCCTCCTCAGAAAATGATCTCTACGGCACGATCAATCTTCATCCCTGACCGTGAAACCGGCTCCAGGACGGAACGAGACGAGATCAGGAGTTTTCACCTGTCCATACCGATAGAGTCCTCAGCCGCCGGTCGTTTCGTCAGCGAGGAACGCGGATCCGTGATGGGTGCTCATACCGCGGGGGCTCAAGAGCGGAGCAGCGAGCACCTCCTCGGTGCATAGTAACTCGCTCGAACAAAGCCCTCGTTCCGTTCCTCGTAATCCTCGCTCAGCGGCGTCGGCATCCAAACGGCGCATCGGCGGCGCCGCGGCAACACCGCCGCGAGGGGGGCGGTACCGGAGGAGGAGGGGGGGGGGGGTCGTCACGTGACTCATCGGGTCGGCCGGCCCGGTCGTTCGCATCATCTGTTGAAACGGGAGGCGCTAGGGTGTGCGCTGCGTCTGTGTGCGTTGCTCGCGCCGCTGTGTGCGTGACCTTGGCGAAACCCGCGAACGAGGGGTGAAGGGTGTGCTGGGGGAGCTGCAGGGAAGTCTGAGGCGGCTGCGGCCGCTCTTGTTCTGTTCCTCGGGGAGGAACCGCGTAACGTCGGCGGGGATAAGTGGATTGATGGGTGGTTTTTGTTTGGATCTTTCCCCCTCGGTTTTTCGAGCCCTCGGCGCGGCTCGCATCCCTCGAGCCGCGAGAGGATTTAGGATCCGGCGCCTATCAACCGGTGGCGATTTATCGCGAGCCGGCAACACCGCGTCCGCTTGTGTGTATGTGAAACAATCGATATTTTTTGAGGCAGGAGGCTCCGCCTGGATTCGATTATTTATGAAGAGCTTTAATGGAGATACGCCGTTGCTAGGGTGGCTATCGTTTGTGTGGCAAGTTCTTGAAATGTCCCTGACATCAGGGTATGAGAAAAGTACGAATTCATTGAAAAAGCACGGATTTCGGAAGGTCGGTAGGTACGGATTTTCCGCGGAAAGGTACGGAATTTCGAGATTTTCGTGATTAAAAAGTAGTCCTGGGGATGTGCAATTTCCTAACAAAATTCATTTATCGAATTCCCAATTCAATTCCTCGTGTTTTTCGGTTGACTCCTTTGTCATTCTATCATTCCCTTTTCCCAATCCGCCTCTGTTAATAATGCTTGTGAGATCAGGAAACAGCAAGGGAAAGGTAAGGAAAAAGCAAGGATTATTGAGGATTTTCAAAAAAAAAGACTTTTCGGGAAAAGCAAGGAATTTTAATGACAGAGTACCAGCAGACACCCTGTGACGTCCTCGAAATGTGAAGGGAATTTTATCCAGCCCTGATAAGGTTAGGGAATTTTGCTTAGGAACATTGAAATCCTTTCTTCCGGCTGAAACATACTACATCCCTTACGAGTTACGTTCTTTTAACGGAAGTTAGAACTTTTTCTTTCTTTCTTATTATTTATTTATTTATTTATTTATTTATTAATTTATTAATTTATTTATTTATTTATTTATTTATTTATTTATTTATAACTTTCGTACATGTGAGCCCCATTATTAGGGCTATGGCACAGGTCAAAAAATACTATACAATAATTAAAAATATAAATTACAACTGTTACATTTGGTGGTGTTTAATAGAACGTTACACAACAGCTTTCTTTAAAAGTCTCGCATTCTCACCGTTTCAATTTCAAGCTACTGCACCCTAATTTTTTTGTGATAAGCATTGTCTTTAGAAATGATGCCAATAGAACAATCGTAAGTCGCAAAAAAGTCAGGGAATTTTATGTTTTTAATCTCTGTAAAGTAATGGAATTTTGAGATCCAAGAAATCTGCTCACCCTGTATTTGAGACGTGTTTTTTTTGGAGAAAAATGTGTCGCCAGGGTGTCCACTGTCACGGGAAAGGCGCGGAGACACATTGAACGGCGAGCGTTTTGATTGGTCGATACGGATGTACAGTCTTCGTACCGGTACCTCATTTAAAAGCGCTGAAATTCGACTTTCCACGTTGACCCTAATGAGAAAGCTTTGAAAGGATGAGACTTTCATACTTGGTTTATCATAGCACGCTGCCGAAAACGCGCAAATAGACTCTCATTTCAGTTGATCCCTCCAGGATTTCCATATTCCACTTCCCCTTTGTCTTAAGTTTAATCATATAGTTTCTATCGTTTTGCTTACTTTTGAGTGCAAGTCCTCAGTGGACTACGCATCCTTCATTTTCTTTGAGGGTTCGGTCGAACTGAAATTACTTCCGAAATTGGGCCAAGCTAGTCACCTTGTCTCTATGTATCATGTTGTTTCTTGTGATCTTTGAATTAACTAAATTTTTTGCCTCATTATCGTTCTGACCGTCTCTTGATAAGAAAGAGGACTGTAAGAACTGTCTTGTTTCTCCTGTACATAATAAAAATGTCTAATATTCGTTGTTTGTTTGTCTGTTACAGTTTTTTTATGTGGATTACTTTACCGCCTAACGATGCTTCTTCATTAAATATGGAAGAGGTAAGAAACCATACTCTATGTATCACATTTATACTTACTTTTACAATGAATTACTTTGTTCGGTGGGTACATCATGGGATCAACATTCCAAAACACACTGTGAAATAAAAATTTCCAAGTCCGGAAAACTAATATCAGAATCCATCGTTTTGGCGATAATTAATACAAAATATGATTTTTGACTCTTTGAAGCACTACTCTCCCCCATTAACTACATCATTTTAAAAAAATCTATGGAAAAAAAGTGTGCCCAATTTTTCTGCATCAACCTCTTTCCAAGGTTCCAGGGATGCATTAACTACCCTTCGTTTCTCTATTTCATGCGTTTTCAGCGCGTGAAGTGCGCTTTTAGCGGTCGAAATAAATTGTTCCTGTTTCTGATTCAAGTCGCCAGATCGTCGACTGGAATAGACTTTTAGCGGTACATTGGTCAGGAAAACAAATGAAAATCAGGGAACTTTTTTAAGAAGTTTCAATTCCTGATGTTTAGGACCTCCGAAAACCGGGCAACATCGCGATTCATCGAGGAATGAAAGACATCCGGAGAAATTAGGGGATCCGTCAGGATATTGATGCTAAAAACCGGAATTTTGTTCTCTCTCCGCTCCGAAATTAATTATTTTCTAAATTGGTAATCCGTGTTGACTTGGTTTCAAAGAATCAGACAAAAGATAGAAAAGTTATTTCCTTTGCCCTTGTTTTCCCAAGAAAATGTGGAAGAAAATCGAAGTAAAATCCAATTTTTCATGAGGTAACTTCCGCGTCGAAATCCGGGAAATCTAGGAAGTTAAAATCATGGGTTCTGTAGATCAGGGTATCAGCCGTTGAAAAACTAGACAATTTCAGGTTTGATTTCATCAAGAAAAATCAGGAAAATCAGTCGTGGACCAGCCAGTTTCGAGTGCGTCCAGAATTTTTCAAATTCACGCAGTTCAGCACTGCAAAGGAAACATTTGACTCAATTCATCAAATACGTTGTTTTGTTTTACGTTGATTTGAGTGTCAATCGACCCAATTCGGGTTTTTACGATGTTCATTTTTTTGCGTGGGAACACTCCTTTTCTGTGGCTGTCACGCAATTTTTACGGTCTCCTGAAAAATTTCATTTTTCCAAGATGGGGACCCTCGTTTTCGAACTGAGAAATTCAATTTATCAGCTCAAAAATCAGGAAATCACAGTTAAAATCACGGGGGGAAAATGTATCATGGATCTTGAGTCCAGGCTCTCGAAAAAACTGACAAGAAAAATTCTCTCGATTCAATTAGATTTTTGCCCTCGCTGACGTTTCGAACAACAAATTTTGCGTGAAAACTATTTCTAATTATGCATTTTTAACCATTTGGTATATCCTCAATTATTGTCAGGGGAATTTCAAGGAATTGCATTTTCTAAATTCTGTGGCAACCTCCGAAAAAATTACTTTTGAATCAACCGAAATTTTGCTTAAACCGACAGCCAAGACTCCTGATTTATACGGATTTTCTTTCGATTCAAGCTAAAGTCCGATTGAATCAAGACGTATTTTTCCTGTCAAATGTTGTAAGAGCCCGGACTCCGGATCCAAGAGACTTTATTTCCAGTGCCCTATAGATCCCTGCCCCCTACAGAGCACTGGAAATAAAAGTCTCTTGGACCCAGAGTCTAGGCTCTTAAAACATTTGACAGGAAAAATACTCTTGATTCGATCGGATTTTAGCTTGAATCGAAAGAAATCCGCTTAAATCAGGAGGCTTGGCTCTGTCCTTGGCCCTGTAAACTTTCGAGTCCCTGTAGTCGTGCGCGTTGAGAGCTCGCAGAGGGACAAAAGACCGAGAACCACGCGGATAAAAGCGAGGGAAACAAGCGGGCTCGGGCAGGTGTCTGTGTCGGTGCTCAATAAGCTCCGCGGTCGCGGGCTAGGATTGTTTCCGCGGGTTGCCTACTCTGCGCCTAGCGCCTTCCGAGCTGCGGGTAGGCGCGTTCTCGACTCGCGTGCCGCAATTCCAGCGCCGGTATCCCGACGCCTGATGACCCCGTCGTCGTCGGCGTCGGCCTCGCTCGGCCGCTTTTATCGTTTTTATTATCGCCTCGCCTCGGCTGCGGAGCTCGGATCCACACTGCCTGCCTGCCTTCGTCTTCTCCCCGAGCCGAGTTGAGCTCGCCGCGGCCGGGCGTTTCGCTCTCTGAAAATGTGAGCCGCCTTCGCTGCCTTCCGAATCCGCTCGTCCGCCGTAATTCGTTTACCTGCAGCCGAGCCTGGTCCTGCCGCAAGATGCAGCCAGGCTACGTCAGGACTAAATGCCGGATTAATTGCATCGCACGTAGCAGCAAGGAACCAGCGCGATTGATGTTGAAATATGATGCAACTTCTCCTTTTCTTTTCAAAATACTGAGTGTATGTTCACATGTGATAAAAAAACACATTGGATCTAGAGTCCAGACTCTTGAAAACATTTTGGAGCAAGAAAAAGTACTCTTGATTCAGTCAGAATCTTTAGATTAATTCGAAGAACCAAGCCTCTTCAATTTAAGCGGATTTCGTTCTGATTGCAAGTCAAAAAGTCTGATTGAATCTGTGCTAACGTTCCTTGTCATGTTATTCAAGCAGTATACGGAATCCGTTGAAACTTTTACTGAATTTACTTGGTAATTTTACAATGCTGAATACGAAACATTTCGGAAAATTCGCCCGATAGTTTCCTCTCTAAAATAACATTTATTGCAGTGAGATTCTGTAAAACCGCAACCACCAAAAATGCTCTTTCTGCACCCAATGCCTCACTTATGAAGAGGCAACATTTGTACAACACTGTAACCGCGCTGGTTCCTTTTTGCTGAATGCGATCAAAATGCCGGATTAGTTGGATCGCATTTATTTTAGCATGAAGGAACCAGCGCGATTACAATGTTTTCAAAATGACGCAACTTCTCATTTTCTTTTAAGAATACTTAATATATGTGCAGTATTCAAAGTGACACAATTATTTTCCTTTAAAATTAACAATTTGTTTGTGGGGAGTCAAAACTATTTGCTATTCTGGAGATATTTGTAGGTATTTATGAGGAAGCAACACTTTTACAACACCGTACTCGCGCTGGTTCTTTTTCGCTAAATGCGATCCGATTGTACTGTCGTGAAATTTTTGAATTGCTTCTGCTGCAGGCGTTTTTCCGGTAAATTTCAGCGACTGGCACGTTTCCGGGTTTTTTAAAGCTCAAAATGATATAATAACATTAATAGATAATTTGTGTTATTATCAAAAATATGAAAATTAAGTAAATATAATTTAAATACGCGTCATAAGTACACATAACTTTTTCAATAATAGACCCACCATGTAATATGCAAGCTAGTCAATTTATAATCCCTGTCAACCACCTTAAATCCAATGCATCATATAGCCGCTGTAAATTCAAATAACGAACGAACGATTGCAAGTTTATAAAAAAAGAGAAAGGGGGAAAAAAGACTATTTACATCATTCATTGATAACATTGCGAAGATGGTCGAGTTACATAACTTCTAGTCACAAATCTGACCTGAAAATAAATAAACAAACGCGGGTGAAATGATACAGGTTGGACCATTCCACTTGTGACGTCACGGAATCTGTTGTCGGGTTATTTTTCCGTTTGAAACAGGTTTGGATTTTTGGTGCCATTAAAAGTATTTTTCTCAGCAAAAATTGATCAAATAGATTTGAAAACGGAAAAATTCAGAATTTTCATTCGTTTCTTTCTTTCCGAAATCTTACCTAGAAAAAATTGTGCAACAGCCCTATGAAACGATTTAAGATTTTTCCTCAGCTTCAGCGCGATGCATTCTGGGAATGATCTGAAGATATCAATTTTAATCCTTCCGAATGATTCTTATCTTAGAGAAGTATCAAAGGCTCGAATAGGTACCAGAAAAGCCTGATGAAAATTTTCTGTCGCCATTGCTGGTATCCATAAGTATTTCTTGAGATTGTTTAGAAATTGAAATTTCTAGGAAAATCCGATGGATACCGGTGTGATATTTGGAAAAATTTGCAAGTTTTCTGGATCACTAAACTTCTCAACACGCGGAATGTGTGAACAAGTCCAATCAAAAGTCCTTGTGAAAGTGCCTAAGTGCTAGTAGAGTTAGGCTCTTTTCAGAACGTGGATTGACTTGAAAAGTCAGATAAACATTCCTGGTGTGTTAAATGAGAGGATTATATGCAAGTGATCTGTAAAGGTTCTGGAATCACGAATTTCTCAAAACGCTTGGAATACCTAGGAAAGTCAATGAAAATTCCTTGCAAGTATAAGAAGTTTGCCGTATAAGTATAAAAAATTTCTAAGCATGCCTAGTGCCAATTTCTGTACAACACGGAGTGAGTAAGTAAATGAGAAATAGAAAACTAATTCTCTTTGATTTAAGGATTTTTTTAAAGTAATGGATATTTTCTTCAATTTAAATGCATTTCACGTATTGCAATGCTCTCTAACTTTGTCATCGATCGCAAATTGTTTTCTTTTGTTTTTTAGAATAAACCTCATCCGAACTAAAACAATTCCTTCTCTCAGATAAACTTTGATTTAAATAACCAAACCAATATTTTTTTACTCTTTGTAACAGTTCTCCCAACGCAAAAGGCAAGGAATGTTTCATTTTAGACAAGGAAAAAAAAATCTTCTTTACTCATGGCTGCTTGTGGCCGTTATCGCTACAAGCAGATAGCGCAACGAGTGTAGTAGTGTCGAAAAAAAATGTGGTTAAGATGTCACACGTAGTGTGACGAGTGCCTTAACCAGGTATATGTGTTCCATCCTTGTCTAGGGGAGTGCTAAACGTCTCTCCTTTCATACAACACGAGGGTATGGGAGGAATGTTCGCGTATATATACCAACTCAGCGGAATGGAATTTAGGTCTTTGAGATCTTCATATTTATTTAATTTTAACTAAAAAATAAATCAAAATTCGGGTATATTCATAAGGAACAAGATTGAGGCTTACATTTTCCCCCGCAACTAGGTATAATTCAAAATTGAATGTTTCCTCATTCAAAATTTCGCCATTGTTTTCAATAGGATGCAAGTGCGCGAAGGGTGGGTCCACATCTACTCAACAGATGGCGTTGCGGGGTCACACCGTTCGTAATGGCTTAGCTCTCACAGTTGCATTAGAGCACGGGTTTTTTTCGCATTTTTTTTCATGAAAGATGGATTAATTCTGATTAGTTTTGATTAATTTTTCGATAGATTGTTATTCTGAATTAATCATGTGTTCGATCAATCGTGGTCCATCTAATTAAATTATTCATCGTCATCGGATGGTTTCGATTAATCGATTATTAATCTACTATTAGAACATCCCTCGGTTATTCGTGCAAGGGCAGGTAATTGGTTCATTATGTTTTCTAAACCTTGTTTTAATTACTAGGTTAAAATTAATTAAAATTAACATAATCAATTAACTTTGTCACAAATTAAAATTAATTACGTATAAAGTGTAACTAGAATCCTAAATTCTACGCCAAAGTCGACTTTTCTCCGTGTGTTTTTGATTATTTTTACTTTTTCGCACCCCTTGTTTTAACCGTCGATCAGCGTCCGACCAACTTCCTGATTGTGATTACAGTGGGTTTTATTTTCCTGGTCCTCTAAGCAGCATTAGGAATTTTTGAAAGAGATATCAAGTCGTTTTTAAAACTTTTCCGCTATCATCTTATTGAAATACATCGAACGGAATAGAATGTGAATCCGTAGATTGCTACCTACTTACTAACTACTTTTCTTTACTTCTACACCTAGTGATGTTATACCCAATGATAAGTAAGTGTGATGCATTAAAATTGCATTCTGATTTTTGTCATAAAGTTTTTTGCTATTTCAATGTTCTTATATTTTTATGTAAATGATAACTAAGAAAATCCCTCAAAAACGAAGAATTTTGTACATTGAAAGGGGGAAAAGGAAAATTACTGATATAATCCGCGTTTATTTTTATTTCCAGGGAGGCTGGCTTTTTTTAAATTAATGATTTAGTACTCTTTGAAATTGCTACGCAATGGAAATTAACAAAGTTAAATGGTCTATTCTATACTTCGAGCGTCTCACAAAAACAAAGTAATGGTCGTATCTAAATGTATAAACTTTGGTGTGGGCAGACCTTTGTCTGAAAGTCGTGGTTGGTTTACTCGAGAGAAGTATAAAGTCACATGAGATGGCCGATTGCAGGTTTTTCGTCTTCTTCTTCATTATTCATTTTTAATTAAGTGCTTTATCTTATCTAGATGTTTTTACTAGTTTCTCTCGCCATTCCTATCCATGCAAAGAGAAAAGAATTTTAAGGTTGTTCCGTAAGCCCAAAAATGAGAATTCAGTCACTTAAATTCTCAAAATTAATATTCACATTTAGGTCATTTTCTTTTCTTTACCATCAACTTATTAATTTATAAACTCAATTGACATAGTAATTCTTTGACAGTTGAATTTACAGCAGAAAAAGTTTGATTGCGATTTCTGACAATTTGAAAATTGCATAAAGACTAGACTCCAGTCTCGGCGAGCAAGTTAAAGATTTTTTCCTCCCCCCCCCCCCCCTTTGCAAATTTTCAAATGACGTTAATTGCTTGTTTATTCTGGAAAATTACAAAAATTCTGAGATATTGAAAAATATAGCTTCTGGATCGCGGTAAGCGGCCAACATCGCTATACTTTCTGCTTAACCTTGGTGGAATATCAATGCTTTTAAGGAAGCGAAGGAAGGTGGATTCAATTTTTTCTATTTTTCTTTTCTCAGAGTCCGCGCCACACTAATTTACGCACTTTCAGACTGCGACAGAATATTCGCCATCTTGCCTCTTGCATTTACTTTCCATTCAATGATGACGAAAGACGATCTTCTGTCACAGTCTAATAGTGCGTAAACTTATTTTGCTTCATTTTCTCGTCGGTTTTGTCGTTCAAGGTGAGCCTGCGATGTTTCACCCACCTACTTGGCTCGATTTTTCGGAAAAAAAGGAAGTAGGAAAACGTTAAAGAGAAAGAAATAAATAAAACGCTGCATGTCGCATAACTCGCATAATAGAATTAAAGAAGGGGATAACTTTTTTTTTAAATGATTAAAAGATATACTCTGGGTTTGTGTTACGAATGCGCTATACGAGGGAGAGATAGTAAAAAACAGTGGAAAAATCGCGTTACATAATTCAATTGAGAAATTCCTTCAGTGGTGGATTAGAGTGTATGAGAAATTTCGCCTTCTCCGATCTCGTGAGTGAAAAAACTTTTTTCGCTCATGATCTTTATGGCAATACCGATGGCAACTGACAATGAGACACCGGTGACCGGTGATGCGACAAACTTTACGTAGAGAGGCAGAGTTAGTCGCAACCAATGTCTCAGTTATCATCAGTATCGCGGAATCAAAGGAAAAGTCAATTCATAGTGTCCAGTACCTTGAAAAATCTTGGAAATAAATGTGGCGGGACTCATCATCGGAGAACAAGAAATAAAAATCCGGGATCTCGTTTGAGAATCGGTCCTGTAAATCGAAAATTTCCTCTCACTCCGCCTGAAATCAAATTATTTTTAAAATTTGCGGTCGTTGTTGCCTCGACTTTGAAGAATTTGACAACGAAAAATGAAAAATTTGATTTTCTCTCCCCGAACTTGGGAGAACAACCTCTTATTTTCCCGCATTAGAAGCCGGAGAAAAAAAATAGCCGAATCCAAGATTTTCTTTTTGCAGACATCAAGAATAGAAATGGACATATCAAGGTTTGAAAAAAATACGATGACAGTACTTCTTTTACCCGCAAGGGAGCGAAAAAGTAAAAAACAAGAATTCTAAACTTTCTTCTTAAATTGAGTAGGTTTGTCATCTTTGAATCCAAAATAACTCCTTAGTATTCTATCAGGAACTTGAAGCGTTGCGATTCATCTTAGGAGGTTCGGAATGCCAATTAATAAAATGCGCAACGGCGAGGTTCGGGAGTAAAAACCAGTCCCAAACCTCGGATTGAAATTAGCTTCGTGTTGGACCAACTCGCGGATACCACTATTTCGACCCATGTGACGCCTCTTATGCCTACCCTACGAAATGAAGGCGGACAGTGTCGATACGACGCCGCTGAACGAAGGAAACTTACACGCGTGTCTTTTTTCCGTAATATGAATCCCTAAAAATGGAGATTTTGCCCATAGTTCAGTTAAGGCCACGTTTTCAAAAAGGTAACATATCTGAGTGGCGGTTTTTATCAAGGGGACTCGAAAATTTAAGAGTCGGAAAAAACACAAAAAGTTAAGGAAC
Source organism: Bemisia tabaci (assembly GCF_918797505.1). Lineage (NCBI taxonomy): Eukaryota > Metazoa > Arthropoda > Insecta > Hemiptera > Aleyrodidae > Bemisia > Bemisia tabaci. The sequence continues at coordinate 62,025,540 of NC_092794.1, read as the reverse complement.
GGGTAAAAATATGTGTGGAAGGAAACCATTGACACTCTAGCACCGAAATGTAGTAGAGTGCGGTCGTAATTCATCCCAGGTATACTCAATCACGCCCGTTTTTTGCGACAGAACTTTGCTCCTACCTTTTTTTTATTATTTAAGCAGAAGATGGCTGTAAAATGAATATCATGACACCCTACTAATCTTGCGCTTTGTTTTCATCTGTTGCAGGTAAATACGTTGCTCCGTGTAATTTAATCTGACGGTGCATTTGTGAGTTATTATTCATTGCATTATTTTTCTATTCGATGGTGGAACTACCAAACCACGTATCTCAGTTTGCGACGACGCAAACTTTCTGTCATACTTCAGTTTTTAAATTGAAAACTTCTCAACATTAATCCTTGGAAACTTCCTTGATTTTTCCTTCTCGTGCGGAGAAAACTCAGTGAAACTTCCAAGTGTAATGATATTGGCTTGATCCTCGAAAAAAAAAATGTGAGCTGAGATTTTTAAACACAGCAACCGAGCTACGTGATCTGGTAGTTTCACCGTCGATTTGCAGTTTATTGAGTACCATGTTCTAACACATTTTCTCACGTTAGAAAAAGTTTCTAACACATTTTCTTACGTTAGAAAAAGTTTTTAACACATTTTCTTACGTTAGTAAAAGTTTCTAACACATTTTCTTACATTAGTTAAAGTCGGATCTAATTTTACAAAAGTAAAACTTAAGTTTGACAATGAAAGTCCGTCCGTCGTGAGAAAAAAATCCATAGCCTTTTCCAAAAATACTGCTTACTCTTTTCTGGAGACCAAGACATTTTTTTAAGTAGTAAACTCCCGCCGTCGCAATTAAAACTTTACTCGGCACGTAAGTCCTCTTCTTGACGTATAGCACTTTCCTCGTGACAACAAGAAATTGCCAAGGAAAAGGAATAAAATTAATTAGAGTCGAAATAAACGGCGAGGAAATAACGCGAGAATAAGCATGCGTCGCCGAGGCTCAGCTGTCGAAGCAACGCAGAACTCATCCGCTCATGAATAATAATTAACATGCTAATAAGTAGCTCGCATCGGAGTCTTTGGCGAATGCTCGAACCCCAAAAATTTAAAGTTTACACTAAGCCGTGAACTCTACCGACGGCAACTCTACTGTCGCGATAACGAAAAGAGCTGTAACTTCCCAATTTTTGAAATCTAGTTTTTTTTCTAAATTCGGCTTTGCTGATTGACCTCATGCCGAACGAACTCACTGATTCAGTTTGAATATCAAAATTCGTCTTGTTTACATTCATAAGAAAGGAGAAGAAAAGCGCGCATAAATAGGCCACTAGACAAGGTCTGAGCTAGGAGAAAAAGTCGCACATTTTCTCTTCAAAATCTTGCATAGGGGACTTTTCACATACCGGAAGGGTCGAAAATCAATTCATGAGCCCCTACACGAGATACTAACAAGTATTTTTGACACAGATCAAGTGTATGTTAGATTTTACAATTGATGTTGTTCTTTTGGCATTTAACCGATTTTACATTAAACATTTATACCTCGATTGATTTCCTTGATTTTTGATACCTTTCGGGACGTTTCGTCGTGTGATTGGTTTTTTTTTTTTTCATGAAATTTTGAAGAGACAATATTTTGCGCAATACTGTAATTCATACATTGTCCAGGAATCCATTGACGTCGTTTCACGCCGAATAGCATTAAGTCTCCATATTATCCCTGAAAGAGCTGTACTTACTGCTGCTTTGAGCAAAATTTTATGTCAATTTTTAACCTTTAAAGTTCGTCGTGTTTTCAAAACGTAACCCATCAATCATGCAGAAGTGCAGAACATAACTCGTTCTGCTCTCTTACCTAACATGAAAAAAATGCCCTTTTTTATAGTCGGAAATGCAATTCGTTCATTCCTAATCATCCGAATAATGCCTTTTGGATGATTATTGTTAACTAGGAGGATACGCCCCCTGACTGCCTCGCGGTCCATCCTTGCGGAGCGTTTCGCGCCCTAGCCGTCATTAGAGTCCCTTTATACTGAGAGTCAAGACATCACCCCCTCATGGAGTCACAAACGGGAATAAAGATTACAGAAATTGAACGTTTTTCGTAATCTTTGACTGGCCCATTCTCAAATTCCTTTCTTCGCTCCTTCTCTCATTCCGTTCGTTCCTTGCCGAACCCGTAATTCCCTGGTCCATTCCAGATTATAATCTTTGCAATCGGCGAAAATGTAATTTTTATTCCCGTTTGTGACACTGTGAAGGCCTAAATTACGGGAACCAATCAGAAATGGATTCACATTGTCTTGACTCTCAGTATAAAGGGACTCTAGGCGTTATGCGTTCCGCATTCCGCGTAACTCTTATGATTTTATATTATAGAGTAAAATACGACTGAAGAAGGATTCGTTGAATGAGATTTTCCACTCGGGCGCTTCTAGATCCATTTTCTGAAAAGTTCCTTTTTCGTCGTCAGGTACTGCTTCCTTTGGTAACACAGTCGGCGACGTCGGTTGAGTCTCCCGAAAATGAGAGAGAAAAAATTAAAATGAAAGAGAAAGTTTCGGTGTCACTCGTCGGGCTGTCCTGGATTCACTCGCGGTGATAATCCACTCGGGAGCCGAGGGGCTCTCGCTCTCTCGTCTCGCGAACCAGGCGCTAGCTGGCCTGCTTCAATCCGACGCCTCGGAGCTGAGCGTCGCGACGCCTCGACGTAGCAGCGCAGCTGGGCGCGGCGCGAGCGGCGACGCTAGTCGATATTATTTCCGTTGTCCCACCCTCCCTCGAGCTCGGCTTTTCCTCCCTTCGAAATTTTGAATTTGAACACATACTAAGGTGATTCTCGCAAGTTGGCAACATTGTTTTCCTCCATTTCAATGTGCGTGGAACAATCGATTCTCGGACAGGCACCCTGGAAAAAAAGTCGCTTGGATCTAGAGTCCAGACTATTAAAAACGTGACAAGGAAAACTACTCTTGATTCAATCGGACTTTTTTCTTGAATCAAAAGGAAATCCGCCTAAATCAAGTGGCTCGGCTCTTCGATTCAAGGAAAAATCTAATTGAGTCAAGAGTATTTTTTCTTGTGATTATTATTGATAGTCTAGACTCTAGATCCAAGCGGTTTTTTTTCCAGTGTGCCTTTCAATGGGTCGATGGTTTCACGTACATTTAATTGGAGGAAAAACAAAGATGCAAACTTGGGAAAATCGCCACTGAACGCAAGGATTTACCTGACCGTATTCATAGTCTTTCTGTAAACAGTCCATTTCCTTAGAGGCTTCCGAATGGTTTTTGTACTTCTGTGACCGGATTTGTGAAAAATGACTTTATCCTCCAAAAATTCAAATTAGAGTTATTGTTGATTTGCAAAGGGTAAGATATCTGGACTTTTTAGGGTAAGTTGACCGGAATACTCAAAAATTGAGTGAGATAAGACGCTCTGAAATTCCAACACGAAAATTCTGAAGTTTCTAATCACATTTTTAGGATGAATTGAGGTTCTAACCTGCACACAGAAAGGAGCTGCTATCGCCCTCAACGTGAGAAAATTTTATAAAATGTGCCTAGCGTGTCCCAGAGGCTGTTAGGGATCATTTTTCGTTTAGAACTCGAAATCGCCATTATTAGAAAATTTTCCCTAAATTTGGATCCTTTGAAAAGTTTTCTTTTGGAAGATAAGGCCCCGTTTCATAGATCTGGTCACCGGACCCTCTTAAGGGGTGTTTAGGGAGATATTTAACATCGCACTAGCAAAAAGGACAATAATTCTAAGGAATCTCGAGGAAAACTCGACATTAAAACTTCGGAAATAGATACCTAAGTGTAAAGGATCACAATGGTTTGACCCTATCACAATAAAATATAGAAAAATTTTGGTAGGTTTCCAAATTTTAAATTAAGTAGGTTCGCACCCACCTCAAAGTTTAAGGGATGCCCCTAAATTAACGTAACGCTCTAGGGGGAGGGGAGGTCTAGGAGTGCGTTACTCCATTCTGTTTTTACGTGTTAAAGGATAGAGACCTACGTCACGAAAGCGTTACAAGGGGGGCAAAAGGATAGTCCAAGGGGATGAAGGTTCTTAGTTAAGGAACATTCATAAAATTCTCACCGCTTGGGAGCCTGCATTTCGGGCCGAGTTACGAAACACGCAACACTGTATTTGTTTTCTTTTTTGTTGAATCGATTGTTTTTAAAAATGTTGCTTAAACCAATATCAGACCACATATTTCGCCTGTTCTCCTTCATAATTCACATGTGCCTTTGTTCATTTTTTGCACCAATAAAATAAATTTCTACATCGAGGAAGTGGTTGCTGGAGGAGTTGTTGGAGAAACTTCACGTTTTTTTTTCTAGGGCGATGTTATAGGCTTGCGTCGCGGGAGAGGGAATTTGAAAACTCTGATTTTAAGCGTTACATACTCTCGCACCTCTCGACGATGTAGCAATTTCTGCATAAAATCTTCATATGGATAATTTTCCGCACTCCTGAATCAGACGTTGACGCGAAATCGTCACCTCTGAAACATTGCTGAAACATTCGTCTACAAGAAACCCTAGCCTTTAATCCCCAGATTTTGAAAATCTGATTTTTAAATCAGAAATCTTTCTTTCAGAATTTGTCAGACTGATTGCGACCCGAGGGTCGTGATGTTAGCTGACAAAAATGGGAGGACCGTGAAAAAGGGTTTTCTAAACGGGAAGGTCAGTGCGTGGTATTATAAAAATTCTGTACTCTTTGAAAATTGAGGTGAAATTCTCATGTTTCAGAAAAATCGCGGCAATTTTCACCAATGGGCCTGTTGCATGCAAGAGATACAGCCGTGCAAATAGACTTTTTAGAGGTTAAATGATACGAAAATTACGATGTCACATTAAAAAAGTCTAAAATACACTCCTTACTGCGCAATTTGCGTTATTAGGAACGCGCTTTTTCAATTTCCGCGTCTGGGGGCAGTTTTCTAACATGAAACAATTAACGGCAACTCGCGCTATTTCGGCACTAAACGACAACATAACCTTAAAATCGAGCTCGTGATATCGTGAAATGAATGTAGAGGATTGCGTTGGATATTTAAGTTGATCGATTTGGTTACCGCATAAACGTATATGACCACTATGAGAGATCACGTTGGTTTGTAACAAACTGAAGGAAAAATAACCACAACAACGACTCGGCATCTTCCGGAAATCACCGAGCCCGCCGTTTGCTCGTTTCCGGTGATTAGAAAACTGCCCCTAGACGCGGAAATTTGAAAAAGCGCGTTTCTAACAACGCAAATGCGCAGTAGGAGTGTATTTCAGACTTTTTCATGTGACCATCGTAATTTTCGTGTCATTTACCTCTAAATAGTCTATCGCGCGGCTGTATCTCTTGCATGCACAGGCCCATTGTCACTAAAACAAATTATCGCTTCGGAATTTTGGAGCAAAAAGAGTTGTTACTATTCCTACAGTAACAAACTCCTGTTTGCCCGTAAAACGTTAGTTCGGAAAATGGGAATGCTAAGAACTTTTTCTGCATCTCTATTTTTATCTCGGGTGACCTAACCCTCTTCCAGAAATGCAGCAATTCTGCAATAATACAAGGGTGAGAGGTTCATGTAACGCCCTATACAGGATTAAAGATTTTTCTCACACTGGAAAATAAAGTCTCTTGGATCCAGAGTCCAGACTCATTGAAAATTTGACAAGAGAAAATACTCTTGATTCAATCGGGTTTTTGCTGGAATCAAAAGAAAATCCGCCTAAATTAAGAGACTTGGCTCTCGATTTAAGCACAAATCCGATTGAATCAAGAGTATTTTCTCCCGTCAAATTTTCCAAGGCTCAGGACCAAAGAGACCCTTTTTCCAGTGTACAATGTACGGAAATCACTACCCCGTCGTAAATTTCGCCAGAATCTACCGAGATAATATATAGCAGACTGAAAGAGTAAGGTTTTAGGACAATTGTATTGCTTTTTTCCGTGACGTAAAAGTTGTACCTCGGAACGTTTTAATCATTATTTGAGAGAGGTCCACGGCAAGAGGAAAAGTAGGCTACTTTGAAGTGAATGTGGTTAATCAAAGATATCTCGACTAAATAAGCAACTTTAAAAACCGAAAGCTTGCCAACAAACTAAAGAGAATGTCCGTTTCAACACTGATCGCGAAGCTGTCCGCGCTGCCCGCCTTCACTGGGAAGAGGCTGTCCACCGCGACAACAGCCGTGTACGTATAGTTGCCTATCCGCGAAACGCCCGACCGAGGATCTTTCAATCTCGCCGTATCATCGTATACAACCTACGTTTTCTCGTTATATTTGCTGGAACTCGTATGTTTTTTATTCTTCTTGCTTGCTTGCATTCTTTTTCTCATTTTTTCTTATTATTATTATTTCAAAATTCTGTTCATCTCAAGACGATGTCTTGCATAACACAATTTACATCATAATGATTCGAAGCGAAATATTTATTGTGTGACTGCAGTAGTTTATTTCTTAAATCAATATCGATACTTATTTCATTCATTACTCCTGTCTAAAGAATAATTCATTTTTAAAATAGATTTAAAGTCGCGCTACTTGCACTTTCCGAAACACCGCGCGGGAAATATTTTTGTCTTTGTAAAATGAACGCAAATTGCAATTTGTTTCTTAGATCGTATTTCTAAAGTTTGCTTACTACTCACTAACTTTTAAATGAAGTATGTAATGTATGTATACTTGTTGTTTATTTTACTTTGAGAAACTATTTCATCCGATAACGGTCATTTTGGGCCATACATGATTATGTGAAACCGGAACGTTTCATTTGCGCGGTATTAGGCACGGATGCACTAAAATCTTGTTTTGAAAAATGGTTCAGATCTCAAATTTCAATTCTGATTTTTAGCGGTGAATCTATAAATTAGGTATCTGTTTTTACTCGTCACGACAGGATTTTTCGAAAAACTGCATTTTTAGAGCAAATGTCCTTTTTCTGATAAACAAGTGCATGCTGAGGAAAACGAGGGTCAATTTTTTATTCAGCAGTTATAAATGTGAAAACAAATTCTCTACAGCATGCCTTCAAACCATTCCTGCTCTCTCTAATAATAAAGTTTATCCGGTCAAATGACGAAATCCGCGAATGCTGTTTTTTTGCGTCTACAGGAAATGACGAGCAATTTCTTCTAATGAAATGTTTGATCCATCAATTCTTGTGTATGTCTGGCTGCCGAAGCCAGAAACGGCGCACGGCATTTGATTTTCCCATCACTTATCATACAAAAATTTGGTTTCACAGAAAATTGGCATGGCAGTGATGAAAAATCTAATAACATGTAAGCCTTACGTGTACATTCCGTTAACGAACAAATTTTGTCGTTTAACAAAAAAAACTTTAATTTAAGGAAGAGCGGTAAAAAATTTTATGTATGCCCTCAAAGGAATTTCTTTGCATTTTCGGCTGAATCTAAAAATCTTCTTGATTTTTCCTCAGCCTGCACAAATTTTCCGGAAAACTAAACTTTCTCCGAAAATTCTCTTTCTAGTGAACCTCTATTTCCCGAAAAAGTCTCTTAGTGATTCCAACAAACCGACGCTATTTTCGGTTTCATCGCAGTAAGTGCGATGAATACTTATACTGTTTAAAATCTTTGCCCCATTTTAACTTTAGATTTTTGTTTTTATTGTAGTATTTTCTGTATTCGGACGCTAAAAATAGATCCTTACAAACCGAACGTTGAGGAGTGATTTTGTTCTTCGCCAACACACCGTTCATTCTTTTTGAGTAACCGTGCTGTTCGGGCAACCCTATTTTTTGCTCTTGGAAAAGATAGCTGCTTCCGTCGGTTTGGCAAAGGTATGCAGGGCTCGCGATGTATCGTCTGAAGATCAAGAAGAGTGATTATTCACAGTTCATCATCAGAAGATGATCATTCGTCGTTTTCCGCACCAAGGAACGTAGCTCTTTTCAAGATTGCAAAATTGACTTGAACAATTCAATTTTTTACGAGAAAAATCCTGCATGTTTTTCGTCGATAATTTGTCCGATTTTAAATGAGATCCGAAGAAAAATTAGTGGAATTTTTAGTCAGAAATGGGTTGCAGTTGCGCTGATCTCTTAATAGTTTTTTGACGCTTGATTCTTGTCCATCAGTTAAAAATATTATGATTTAACCGGACAGCAACTCTACGTTTCATATTAACCGAAATATCGCGCTTTGAAAAATTCGGTTTATGGCGCAGTAGTGACACCTTGGTTTCTTCCACCTTGCTTTCATTCGAGTTAAAGGTTGAGTAACCAGTGTAAATGTGTGTTTCCCTGACTGATGATACCAAGGTAGAAGGAAGGAAAGGTGTCACTGTCGCGGTGGATAACGTCATGAACCGAATTTTTCAAAGAGCGATAAACCGGTTAATATTTAACGTAGAAAGTTGCTGTTTGGAAAGATCATAATATATTCAGCTGATCGAGAAGAAGCGAGCGTGAAATACGATTCTGAGACCAGTGCAACTCACAATTATTGTCCCGGTGAAAATGCAATTTGCGCGGAAAAATCTGGCAACATTGAAATGTATTTAAGTTTCTTTCGTGAGAGAAACGACTTATCATGAAAGTCTGAATCGAAAACACACCTCCCTCCTCGAAATTTTATCAAATTTTTCCATTTGATTCAATTTTATCCCAGAAAAATATCCAGTACCTCGGCGCTTTTTATGGGAGGGAAACGTTAATTACCTACCGTGTCCCAGCTGTTTATCAAGTCCTTTTCATGGGTGCAGAATCTTCCATAAACTTCCACATTAATTTCACGCGCCCGCCACATTTTTCCCATCAGTTTTCCACAAATTTTCCCACCGATCTAAAATAATGTGACGTTTTCCCTCTGTCTTCCTGTGATTTTCGACTATTATTGGCCCCTCAAAATGTTCCCCCCTTCCACTCTGGGGGAAAAAAAACACATTGGATCTAGAGTCCAGACTCTTAAAAACATCGACAAGAAAAAATACTCTTGATTCAATCAGATTTAAGCTTAAATCAAGAACCAAGCCTCCTAATTTGAGCGGATTTCCTTTTGATTTAAGCTTAAATCTGATTGAATCAAGAGTCCTTTTTCTTGTCAATGTTTTCAAGAGTCTGGACTCTAGATCCAATGTGTTTTTTTTTTCCCAGTGCACATTTTTGAGGATTTTCCACATTTTCATGTGAATCATGTGTGATCGGACATTTTCTGCACCCCTGGTTCTTTTTTTCTCTTCTTTTTTTCTTTTCTCTCTGACAGTAAAAGCAAATGTGCTTCATGATATTGATCATAACATGTCCCTTCATTCACATCGGTTTTATAGGCACGTTTGGCAATGTCGCCTCAAAAGTCGTCGTTCGGAACTCGCTCTGTTGACATTATCTTCGGTGCAAAGGTCGGTCATCTCTCTTGATCGGTATTTTTCAAGCCGGATATTTCTCTTATGATTAAATGGAACCACGAATGAACTACCAAGATCCACCATCTCTTTCCTATTACGAAAAAGAGCAGTAATTGCAGTCCAAGATGAGCCTCAAGACACCTAAAACATGTGCTTACCAAGGCTCAACCTGAAATGCAGTTACTGTTCTCTTACGTAACACGGCAGATCTCTTTCGTTTTATCTGTCTCTATCACCGGTATGTCCGATGACAGGACGAACAGGAAGGTGAGGTGACAAGTGATGGCTGCCGGCCAAATAACTTATTTCTCATAAAAACAGAATTCCTCCAAACTGAAAATCTTTATTCAGAAAGCCTCATTGCTCAGATTTTAATTTAGGTAGAATGATGGGATGCCAAGAGTTTAATTATTTTCAATTCAAATTAAAAGAGGGTTTTTATTCTCTCTTCAAGAGTCAACAGTATTTGTGTATCACGTTTGCTAACATGCAATGCAGGGTTCCTTGAAATGCAGAGAATTTCATTTTGCCTGGAAATCCATCAGAAACACAGGGACTTGGGTAGGAAATCTTGGAAATACATCAAGTTCCGCAAGGAATATCGATTTTTCACTCATCGTTTTCTTGCGAGAACTTCGCAGCGTTGGAATGTAATTACGTTCCTCCGCTCGGAAAACGACGAATTTTACACGCACTTTGGCAAGTCGGACGGTGGGCATAGCCAAAGCCTCCTCAGCGTCATTGGACGCCCGAAACAAGGTCACAAGAACTCGCCGACATCGAATTTGTATTCGGATTCGGTATACTCAGTGGTGACTCTAAATGTTGGTAACGCTGTTTTCCCTCCATTTGAAATTACTGTAAATAATCGATTCTAGTTGAAACTGGCTGCCTGAATTAACATCGATTGTTTTACGCACGTTTATAAGGACTAAGCCCTGTGTCGCCAAATCGCGGAATTCGTATCTGAAAGCCTATCACTGTTGTGTTAAGGTGATTCGTCAAGCTCAAAAGAAGTGGTCGAACTGGCATGCGATATATCGCATCTTTTAGGTAAACAATCTCGGCAGATTTTGAATTTTCAGCAAAAAAAAGGACGATAGCCCCTGCGCATGAGCCTAAAGAATCATTCGAAACCCAAAAATCCGCAAAACTCAGAGTAATGAAAGCAGGATAGTGTTTGGAAAAAAACCTCGCATTCGATTCAGCTATCGATAGCTGAATCGAATGCGAGGTTTTTTTCCAAACACTATTCTGCTTTCATTCCTCTGAATTTTGCCGATTTTCGGGTTTAGAATGATTCTTTAGGCTCATGCGCAGGGGCTATCGTCCTTTTTTTTGCTGAAAATTCAAAATCTGCCGATATTTTCTACCTTAAAGATGCGATATATCGCATGCCAGTTCGACCACGTCACTTGAGCTTGACGAATCACCTTAAGGAAGAACGCCGTAGGTATTATAATATCAGAAGTTACCGAATCTTCTTTGATCAAAAACTGATCTTCAAGAATGCCTGTCATTCTTTTTTCTCCGTGTTTTCAGAGGAATACTTTCCCAACTCAATCTAAAGCACCAGCAGTTTTTAAAGGAAAATATTTTTTTAACTTGCCTCAAAAGTACATATTAGGTCTGAGTTGATTTAGTAACATTTGAATGTCCACGCGGCGGTCTTCCTCAGCGTGGCAGAGTAGGAAGGTAATTCTGATATCCTACAGGGTTTAGGATGTCTAAAAGGATGGAATGGGTATGTAGGAAAGGGGATGCATTTAGAAGCATGAGAAGTCGGGAAAATTTCACGAAAAGTAGGTTATTCGGGGAATTTTCCGCTGAGGACCTGATCCTTTTGGTACCTCTCTATTTTTTCCCCTTGCATTTTTTTACGATCGTCGTAGCCAAGATTTTAAAAAACCGCGTAACGCGTAAAGTGCCTAAGCGGTTGCGAAAATATTAGATTTTCAATTTGAAAGGAAAACTATAGGAAACTGAAAATTTAACATGGCGGGAAGAACCATTTCAAACAAGGATTTTCAGTTCTTCATAGTAAAACTTGTTCTGTCTGTCTGTCCGAATGACCATGCTTTTAAATTTTGTCTTTTTTATCCCAGCAAAAGCCGAGAAAGTTTTGGAAAGGCTTACGGTAGTTGGAAATTCGTAAAACACTATAAAGTCTCTTTTAAATAACGAATTTTTTGCGTCAAATGCCTTGCAGTGCATAGCAATTGGACAGACACAGCAATGGATTTGGGAACAACTCAGCAGATTCTTTAGAAAAGCTTGAAAAATAAAAAATGTTGGCTTTTATGAGTGATAAGCAAAAATTCAACGGATTGGCCGCGTGGATGGTTTTTATCCTGAAAATGCATTTCCCATTCGCGTCGTCCAACCTCTGGAAAAATTCAAAAAAATCAAGGAATTTGAAACTAGAAAAACACTGTAAGCCCTAAATTCTTCATCTTTAAGACAAGAAAAGGAAAAAAAAACCGGAAAACTTCGCGGTCGGCGAAAGTATTGATACGACTCGCTCTCTTCTAACGTATGTCGTTAGATCGCGGATCGAATCATCCATGTAATTTTTGGACTTTTTGAACCTTTGGGAAAACGCGAATTAATTGTGGTTTTCCCCCTGATGTCTGTAGACACGTTAAAACAATCTCGATTGATTTCGGGCCCAATCAGAAAAATGCAAGGACTTTTTTCTCCTGACGTTTTCAGACACTTTAAGAGCTGCATCCAACGAATTTCCGGTCCTATCGTTATTTTTGAGGCGGACGCCATCGTGGCGATGGTATCCTGCCTTGTCACGAATCGCAGGAGTTTCGGGTGATTCCGCCGCCTTTCGGAAGAGCTCGGAACGAGCAGAGGGTACGAGGCAAAAACCAGTTTCCTTTACGCAGTTGCCTCGCGGTCAGGCAGTTCCATTTCCGTTGGTCCGTGGAGCCCCGAAGACCCGAAAAAAAATCTCGAAATCAGCGTTTAAGAAATATCTATTCGCACGTCGTTAAAAGTCGGATTTCATCGAAAAAAACCAAGCCAATTAGTCAGTTTCTTTTGCTGTTGCTCATGGCGTTGACATAAATACGCGTCATTCCGGAAGAGAGTCTCTTTCGCTACCAAAAAATCTATTGTCACGACAAATTTTCCTTGGCGCGATGAATTTTTCTAGGTGTGACAAGTTGACAACCATTCGAATTTCATTATAACTAGGAATCAGTAACATTTTTCTTACTACTGAGATTCATAGTCGTCAAGTATGTCGGATTCTGAGAAAAACAGAGAAATAATTTGAACGATTCTCTTCCTGCAAAACAGATCCTGAAATCAGAATCTTGACGAAATTTCTATTTTCAAAGTGAATTACGGAATTCGCTAATTGAGGTGAAATCATTTGTTCCGTGAGTGTTACGGCATAAATCTTTTTGTCTTCTTATGGTAATCACAGACTTTTTTCTTTCATCTTTTTAGAAGTGCTTAAACTCCTTGTTTTTCACTTAGTTTCCCCCTGATTCCCCGCGTTTCCCCTGCCGATCAAGTTTATTCGTCGCTTTTTCTTTTCCCGAGAAAATTAGGTTTTTATTACTGTTTAAACTGAGAATTTATCGGGATAACCACTGGCTCAAGCTTTTTCGGCTTAAAAGCTCCAGAAAAGTTTCTAATTCCACCTGAATTGACTAAGTTTAAAGACAGAGGCGTTTTCCTCCAAAAATATTCATCTTAAAACGCTTAAGAAATTTAATAAATGATCAAAAATTTCATGAAAAATATCAGACTCCTTTTTTCTGCTCGATCCTTCGACTTTCTTCCTATCACGACCATTGGAATGAAGATTTCGGAAAAATTTTATTTCGATGAAAAAAGTGCAGAATTTCGTGGTCAAGTTTGATATCAACAGTAAGTCAACCCACTTTCGTAGGTACTGCAAAATGAGAGGCACTCTGTGCGCCGTGCTCCGTGGATGAGTTATCAAGCCTCTCTCCGTGCCTGAGCTGTGGCTGCCAGTGCGCCTTCATTTCTGTGCCTATGCATCGCGGACATCCGCAGAACACGAATAGTTGCATCTCAAGGCGTTGTCATTATTTCTGCCGTTGCCTCGCGTTGCATGAACCTATTTGAATCCGATCACAATAGAGCTGAAGCCGCGGTCATGTTCGTTTCACTCAGAAAGACGCTTTATCGTATCTCTGCCTCTTTTCTAGTAGGTCGCATTGGCTGGTAACAAAAAAAGTTTTTTTTAAAAAAACTCGTTATTTCAAAAAGGTAGGAAAAACTTGAATTATCCGAGTTAGGACTCCCTTCTTGTTCTTATTTACGTAAAAATGCCACGTTGCACTTTACAAGCTTTTATCGCTTTATTTTAGTAAATTTTAACAAAGATTTTACAAATTTTTTAATCGATTCATTTTGCATTTGCATTTTTTTTTTGTGCCCAGTATTAATTCGAGTGATTTGTAGACTTTAAAAAAGCTTTGATATTTCTCACTACATATTTGTAAGATAATTTCATCTAAATTTTACCTAAAAAAAAAACCTAAAAGGTATTCCAAACTCGCACATTTTAACAATTTGCCGTACGAGCTTTCAACCGTTGCCTCTTTTTTATAAAATGTATTTTCATGGAAACTCATGAACACTTTCTCTCTAGTTTTTCAGAAAATTGTTTTCATAATTCATTTTAAAGCATCTGAAATTTTCAAGAAGAATTATAAATGACTTTCCTCAAAAATGAATATTTCATCGGAGGAAATTTGGCAACGTTCGGATGTCCTTACGGCGTTTTTCTGCAACACGGGAGCGCAGAAGTGTATACTAGGATTTTCTCCAATCTATTTTCATCAGTGACGTACGTACAGCCATAATTGCAGGTACCTACATCGTTGATTGGTGAATCCGAGGTGAAAGAAGCGACGTTTTACCCTATCACAGTGTATGACGTCAATCTCTGTTCTTCGAAGGACGATACCTCCGTCACTGTTGAGCGTAGAAACTTGGCGGTTCAGTTCAATATTCTTTGGTAATCGGTTGAGTTCCGTCATCGAAGTACGATGCTCTGACACGCACGTACGTATGAACGACTCACCCATCACGTGGTCGATTCAACGAGGCAGTAGAAACTAGTTTCGATGGACGGGGAGCCTCTGATTTCAAAGTGCTCCGGCAGAGGCAATCCATCAATCGCGTCAAACTGAAATTCGGCATTCACATCCCTCGCTTGCACTCCTTCCCTCCTGCGTCACGCACCTGGTCACGCGAGTCCTAACATCCCCCGTAAAATCACATCATAATTTGCTCAATCTAGGGTGTCTATACAAGTCTGGAATCACCAGAAAGTCCGGAAATAGTACAGATTTTTTAAGAGCGGTCCGGAATTACTGAAAAAGGCGTAAATTCCGCAAGAAGATCCGGATTTTTTTCTTTTTTGTCAGTTTTGTCGCAATGAGAGCAAGAAATTCAAATTATCTAAATTAATCAAATTTCGTCAATCTGAGGCACTGAAAAAGAACTGAATTTCTTGGGAATGCACTGTAAAAGTACTGGTTTTTAGCCAGCCTGTTATAGTAGACACCCTGTCAATCTGTATTTTTTGCTGGTCTCGGAAGATACGCTCTCTGCGGAACGATGGAAAAATGTTTCGTTCATGGGGTCACTTGTAGCCGAACTGTCTTGAAACAGGTTTGCTACAGTCAGGGAATGCCGGGAAATGTCAGGGAAACTGACGAAAATGCCAGGGACAAATCTCCAAACCACCTTCTTTTGCTTTCTCGAGGGGTTTGACGTTTCGAACAACTAATTTCGCCTAAAAAATATTTCTAACTACGTCTTTTCAAAAATCTGACATTTTTCAATTGTCAGGGAATTTCGCCAAAATGTGTCATGGAATTTAATTTTCCAAATTCTGTGGCAGCCCTGTTAAACACACCGCATGGATTTGGTCTTGAAGTAAGGCAAATTTCGATTTTTCTCCAATGGGTCAGTTGTGCTGGTCATAGAACCGTGTTTTGATGCTTGATTCTTTTAGATCAGCAAAAAAAAATGGTCAGTCCAAACCGCAATTTTCTACGTTCAGTATTAACCGAGATATCGCGCTTTGAAAAATTCGGTTTATGACGTCATCCACCGCGGTAGTAACACCCTTGTGTTTCATTAGTCTCATCAGGGAGACACTCATTTGCAGTGGACACTCAACGTGAACCTCGGATGATTGCAAGATGAAAGAAACCAAGGGTGTTTCTACCGCGGTGGATGACGTCATTAAACGAATTTTTCGAAGCGCGATATCTCGGTTAATCTTAAACGTAGAGAGTTGCTGTTCGAACGGATCTTGTTATTTTCAGCCAACCCACAAGAGTCAAGCATCAAAACATGATTCTGTGACCAGCGCAACTGACTAGAACATTAAAGAACCCGAAGTGCAGATACTTCTCGACCTTGCCATACCGGTGGGTCCTGATTGGTTACGTGCCGAAATGAGAGCACTCTTAAAATTGGTTTTAATAATGGGAAGGGCTTGAGCGTAAAAATTGCGTGTTGTGCCTAAAATTGAGATGAAAATCGTGTATTCTGGGCCAAACCGCGGTACAAATTGCCCATTTTATGCAAACTCGCTGTGCAATTTTCATTGGTCATCGAATTGAATTTTTCAGGAAAAAGGGGTTTTTAAAATGGGAAAGGCTAAAAACTTTCTTCATTCTTGCAAGTAAACTATAGTAGTAGTCAAAAGTATTCTTCACTGTAAGAACAAATGTTGCCAAATTCGTGATGACAAGCTCCGAAGTATCTGATGCAGCAGTTATTGACCTGCGTAGTGTGTATAATGCGAATTCCATACTTATTTTTCTTGTGTTTATCTCTTTATTTATCTATTCTGCACTCTTTTCAGTGCGGATGTTCTTTCGACTCGTGTTTGGACGCCATCTTCTTTTTCTCGTCCTCGAACTCAAATTTTCTCCGATTTGGATCTGTTCAACGCGATGTGTTGAACGCTTTTCCAGCCACAGCTCGAGACGAACCACCATAAACTAATTTTTCCAAGTCTCAAAAATGTGTGCACTCTGAGTGCACACATTTTTGGTCGAAAGGGATCTCTGGATCCCTTTCGACCTGAACAGGACGCAGGAGCAGGAATCCACCCGAAACAGCTCTATAAGTTCGGATGAGCAAAAACAAATAATGAATGCGCCGACGAGAAAGCGAGAGCTCCTTCATCTCGGAGGCTATGCAATTTTAACTACTTGGAAGTTGAAATAGTCGTATCACAGATTTTACTCATAGGCAGCGTATTCGGCGGAACGAATATGATATGCGCATCGGAGGATTAAGTCCGGAAACCGCAGTTTTCAACAGGGAAGAATATTTCTTAAACTCAGTTCTCCTTTAGTCGAAATTTCAGGATTTTTAGGAATACAACCGAAAAAGAGTATAAAAGAACAAAGTCATAGAAGGAGAGGGGGAGACCAAAGAAGAAGAGACTTGGCGCTTCAAATGTTTCGTGTAAAGAATTTCTAAAAGAATAGGTACACTATGCGATAGAAATACTCTAAAAAGTCGGGAAATTTTATGTTCAAAGTCTTCGAGAAGTCACAGAATCTTGAAATAAATTGAACGAAAATCGAAAAATCCCGTGTTTTCGCGAGCCCTGGCCGGCAATGCTAGATGTTCTTCTCACGTGTACTCCGAGCGTCTCAGGGTTCATATTAAGAATCGAAACAGCATGCTATGAAACCAAACAGACGAAAAATTCACCCCCGTAGTCAAACTCCAGTAATTAGCCGTGCAATCCCCTCTCGGAAATCGTCGAGAATCGAACCATTTGGCAACGCAGCCGCGTAATAATAGTTCTAAAATGTCATTCCCTAGCAACTGATAGCCAGAGCTCGGTTCGTACCCCGTTACGTAGTTGTCAAGTCTTCGACTTACACCGCACGTGACTCGAACTCGAAAGTTAAGTCGCTCTGAAGGTTGTCTGAAGGATGGCCTCCTTGCAAAATGTCAGCTGACACCGTGCAAGACCCGGATGAGGGAAAATCGTTCAAGAACAAGGTGTTGAGTGATCTTGGCGAAATGTTTCGTCTCCTTTCCTTTGTCATAGCTTTGTTCCTCGTTGTGCTTTACGTCCAATTGCAGGCGTTTTTGAGTGAATATTTTGAGCTTTGAAGACTAGAAAAGGGGTAGTGGAAATCCGTCGCGCGATCGCCCCTATGGTCCGCAGCGTCAGAATAATTTATTCTTTCTTTTCTGTCGAACCATAGCTTAATCTCTCCTGCTTTCGGCCAGCGATTGACATAGCATTCTGGAGTACGATCTGAAGGGCCCTGAACCCGATAGCAAGTTGTGTTTTTCTCCCTTGTGGGATTGTTGATTCTGAAATAAATCGTCGTGTTTATTCAAGTGCGTCCGGTGAGTAGCCATGGCTTTGCTCCGCAGCACGCTGCCGCCCCCTCTCTCTACCTTTTGAACTGACATCCCCGCTGTGTAAATGAAGTTGACTCCCTTCGTCCTATTCGAATTTTTCACGGTATATTCAGGGGTGCAGTAGCGCAGATTGCACGAAGTCTTCTCAATTTTCGAAACGAGGTTTAAAATTTCGTTTGCAATGCAGGATTTTTTCGAAGAAGACTGGTCGGCGCGTTGTTCTGAGCAAAAATTGGAATGGAACCGCCCTCATCGTTGATGGATTTTTACTTTCTCGCTCCCATAGGGTAGAGAGGAAGTATTGTCATCCTCCAAGAAAAAAAAAAAAGAAAAAAAGTTGAAATTTCATCATTTCTAGACGTTTTAAGGTCCTAGGAGTAAAAATAACCATACTTGAAAAACCATACTTGAAAAAATGTGTGTCCGTCCGTGACCGTGTGGCGTCCCCCAAATCTGTCCACAGCGATTCTCGACTTCTGTCGATTCAAATCTATCGTCGATTCATTCAATGGCACAGGACACCATATCTATGGTCTCCTTATGCACGTCCAACGATTTTGAGGTACGCTAAAATTTGGGGGGGCTACACTCAATTGTTCATTTTTAGCAAAATCACACGGAAAGCTCATTTTGAGGGACTGTAAATTTTAAAAAATGCCTTTAATTCTTTAAAATTGGGCATCAAGCACATCACCTGGGTCATTAATTTAATGCGCCTTTTTTTTTTAGCTCACTTTATCTCGTTAACTAATGCTTCAGATTTACATTTTTATTAAAATAATTTTTTAGGGGAGGATTTTTTTTAGTAAATTTCTGAGCCAAACCCTTATCGTCTAGTAGTACGCAACTTTCAAAACTTTAAACGCGATTTTCTCAAAACTTAAAGACACAATATTTATTATGATTACAGTTGCGGCCTCAGTTAACCTGCCTCAAAGTACAAAAATCAAAGTTGAGTTTATTAAATAAAAAAACACATTCATCGAAAGAAACATTTTTCTTACTTTAAATTCGGACTTATTCCAAAATGTGCAGATATCGAATATTGAGGAAGGAATCCATGGCAACACTTACCACCGTAAACCGTGTACCACTTCGCTCAGTGTGACATTGCTATGAGATATTCATTCAAGAATGAAACTTCGACCTACGCAGGTGTGTTTAGTGGAAACGGCCATTTTTTTTCACCGAAAACCTTGAGAGTGCGTCGTACCCTCCATGGTGGCTGAACCTGCCGCTTCAAAAAAATTATGAACAAAATTCCGTTTCCATTTTCTTTTCTCGGCAGACACTTTCTTTTACATCTTAGAAATGAATAAATGAAAGTAAAAAAAACTCCCAAATCTTTTAAAGAAAATGACAAGTGGGCTAGTAAGCTCAATCGCATAAAAATGTCTTGTTTTGCGTGTTTGTTGAGTGTTGTATTGTAGCTAGGCCTTCCTGATTATCATCATAACTGTATTAAAGCCTCGATAGACGATCAAAGTCCCGAACCAATTACCATCAAAGTGTCGGGAGTCATCAGTCTTAAACTCATAAATTTGCTTAATTTTAAAATAGAAACTTGGCAGAAATGTTTCCTGAGGCAGAAAATGATGAATGATGACACTCCATTCTGATCTTACTTTGAACAAAATAGTGCGGCCCGTCAAAATTTGATGGTAGATGGTGACCATCAGTCATCAGCATGTCTACTTTGTTCGGAATGGGTTCGGAATTTGATCGTCTATCCAGGGCTTGAAGGTGATTTCTCCTAGAAAGTAAACAGTCATCGATAAAGTTCGCTAAAATACGAGTTATACTTTTCACTCGATGTTTAAAAAGAGAAGCAACCGTGTAGGAGAATTTTTCAATAGTCTATTGCTGAAAAATCTCTTTCGAAACCCCTAACTCGAAGCCAAACGAGACTAACCACAAAATATCGCAGCCTCTTAGTCAAATCGAACTGGAATTTTTGCGTTTATAGTCTCATTTAGCTTCAATTTAGGGGTTTAGGTAGAGATTTTTCACCAATAGATTGGTGACGTATGCTTATACACTGTTTATTCAGCTCTTTTTTTTACAAAGAGTGGAAAGCAGAACTCGTATTTTAGCAAATTTTGTTCGATATATCGATGTTCGTTTACTTCCCTTACTCCTTGGTTTCCTGGTTCAGGAAGTTAATTGTACAACCGTGGTCGTCTAAACCATTTGACCTGGACTAGATTAAAAAAATGATCACCTCAAACGATTACTCATAAAATGCCATTAAAAAGATGATCGAGATTATGACCTGCAAAAAAGAGGAGAAAATTCTCCTCTTTTTTGCGGATTGCACTCGTGCTTTGCGATTAATCGATTGATCTGCCATTTAAACCTATGGAAAAGGATCGATAAATAGGGTGTTCGCAACGAACGCATCGTTTATCGATTCTTTCCCATAGCTTCAAATGGTGAAATATCGATGCATTCACGCTTCGCTACTGCTCGTCGTACTTCTTCAACCTATTGTTTTCAGCCGAAATAATTTTTGAATCTCCTTTTTTGTTTCAGGAGTGAGGCATTTCTTGCATGGAGTTTGCCTCGTTGTTCCGGTTACCATGCTGGAACTAAAATGAGGACAGTCTATTTTTGTATTGGTAAGTTGTATACTTTCTACAACTTCGATGAGAGTTCTCAGAGTTTTTAAAAACGTGGCAAAAGGCACCCTCTACAAAGTGTCCACTACTATACATATTTCTTTGCTTAAGCACGAACAGGATCTACAATTAAGCTGTGTTTATACCAAAGTAGTTGTTTAGCTATCATAATATGTGTGATTTTTTTTCCTCCCCCCTTTTTCCCGCTGCCCCCTGTTATTTGGTGAATTATTGACATTTTAGCTTGAATTTTGTTGGGAAAACATTTGTCGAGCTACATCACGCCATTTATTTTCTTCTCATGTTTGGCCTCCGGGTCTTTGGATTAACTTTACAGACTTCAATTCGCCATCCGCAGTAAATCACCAATTGGATCGCTTTTAGCCAATAAAGGAACCTGCGCGATTTCAGTGTTTTCAAAATCAAGCACTCTCTTCTTTTCTTTTAAAAATACTCAATATACGTACAGTATTGAAAGTTTCACGATTGGAAAAAAATGAATTCTCACGATTTCTCTAAAATGAAGAATTTTTAGTGGGAGGCAGAAAATACTTGCTATTTTGAGAATTTTTTTAGATAATTTTGAAGGAGCAACATTTTTACAACATTGTATTTGCGCTGGTTCCTTTTTGCTAAATGCGAACCAATTGTAAGTCCACACATCTTGAAATGAACAATTTAGGTATATGTCCAGTCTGCCATTTAAATTCTGCAATTCGTCAATTTGATTAGGGCCAAGTTCAGTAGAATGGGGCCAATTCACATGAGGTCAAGATAAAGTGGTTTGAAGTTTCATTCCTCCATTTGTTTGTTAAGAATAATCCAGGAGCATTATCCTCACAAAATCTTATTGTTTTTTCTGAACTTCAAAGTTTTGACTGGAGGAAATTCTTACCACTAGTTCAGCTTCAAGCCATTCATAACGCAATGTTTTCTATAATATAGATTGGTCCATCTCCGTTAGACTTGATCTGTTTCATTCAAAAACACATTTACCATCAGAACAATCGCCTTTTTAAAATTTCTAGATTACATACTCCCTTGCATTTTGATAGAGACTTAGTATTGTTGTTGAGCATGGATTGTTGTACCTTGTATTTGGATCCCGATTTTGTTTTACAGCTTTTTACTTACAGTTAGTTCAATGTTTAATATTGTAATTAGATTGTAATGTGTGTGTTATATTTGGCCAATTTGTTCAATTTTTGCACTCATGGCGTATTTACATTTTAGTTTTTCTCCGCCCCCCCTCCTCTAATTTATGTTGTTTGTTTGATTGAACCGAAACCAATGAAAGATAGATATTCAATCAGTTTTCTCGGCTGTTGATCTGAATTTTGAGTAAAACAGATAAGCCTTAATATTCTAAAATATGTTCAGTAAATTTTAAAATTCTAATCTCAAATCTTGAGGAATACTGTCATACTGCCTTCACATCTAGCCATCAATTTCATCTTTGCTGAAAAATTCAGTTTTCTTCGAACAAAGTTTTCTACTTCTACCATGAAGGGAGAGAACAGAAACATTTACTTGAATGGATCTCCAACGAAACCAAGTATTTTTTCCCCCATACCCTTCCCATTACCCCCATTTCTCTGTTATTTCATCCAGGTTTTCAAGTTTTATTTTTCTGTAATTTTAGTCAGACAGTTGTTCCTTATTTTTGTTTTGGTTTTTGCTTTCAGACGATTGGAACCAGTAGGTAATAATGGATTCCATTAGTACCACTGCAGCTGCTGCAGATCAGCTCCTGGTTTCAAACAACATAATTAAACTTGAAATTACGGATAAGAGTAAACAAGTTAGCAACACTGACAATGCAGTCCCACCTTTTATCAGGACGCCTGAAACGGACGCGTATGCAAATGCATCTCACACGCACCCCAGTGGGTACGCAGATCTGGGCGGAGTCAGTAGCAATATTATCCCTGACAATCCCATAGCTAATATTGATATTGATAGACTGAACTATTTGGAAACAGCAGATGAGAGTCTAGAAGATAGCAAGCCCTGTTTGACTGATGGAACCTTCATCAATGATCTTGTTCCTAGTAGACAAGAATTGAGCTCAAGAAAATCAAGGGATGGTTCTCGCAGTAGCGAGCAACTACCCTCTGAAGCTCCTTCAGTAGCAAACAGTTATTTACACAATTTTAACTCTTGCTCTCTGAAGGACCTACCAAGCGGTAGCACAGAAGCGGACTTCGGTATCGTAAAAGAGGAGTTACACATCGAAGATATCGAAGAGGGCGCTGAATATTCCTGTCTCTCGTCGCAAAGTAGTGTTACAGAAAATCTTTTTGCTAACTCGCTGCCAGAATCTATCGAACCGTTCATTAAAGGTAATTGAATTGTATTGAGTGATTTGGTTTTCTACCCACCCATAAACTCTTTAAGTTTTTTCCCCAGCTACTAAAGATGCCATCAGAGACTTAACTTCCTACCAGGGATCTAAACTTTCGGTCTTTTCTATTACCTGACGAATAAATTATTTTGTAATTTTATAAGGAATCAATCTTGTACGTAAAATATTCTTAAATCAATAATGAAGCGAAATGAACTTTATCAGTCAAAGAATCTTTCTGAAAATCCCTAGGAAAGAGAAAAGAATAGCCCTTTTTTAAATCCAAGAAGAGTATCAATGGAGAAAGATAAAACGGAGATGTTAAAACTTACATCCTCTAGGGAACCTCAGTGAAAAATTAAATTTACTTAACATTACTTTCTCACAAATTTTAAGGTATCTAACGTAACTGTTCAGTTTTTGTTGTTGTTGTTTCTACTTTTCCATTGGTGACGGTTCTTCTTTTCGTATCTTTAATTACTATGGTTCTTCACTGGTTTTTTGCATGTCTGCATTTTTTTTAATTTAGTTTTTTTTTTTCAATTTTCTACCTTTTGCTTGAACATTGTTATCACCATTCCGTAGCAGGTGTATATGGTTTCATCCTTAATTGTGAAAGCAATCTGGGAATCCCTCCGATAAAAGCCATGGGAGAAGAATACAGGTATAGACAAAGCAGCTGTAGCGAAGCATTATGAGAAAAAAAAGTAAAAGTCCTCTAGTTATGAAAGGCTCTCTTTTATGAACACTTTGGCAGGACTCTTGCACATCAACTGAAAATGAGCCTGTTTCTCACGAATATAGAATGTCCCAAAGCGAGTGGCGGAAACTAAAGAGATCTATTCTATAGACCGAAATAAGACTATTTTTTTTCTGTAACAGTTTTTGTTTGAGTCATTTTCAGAAGGAGCCAGAGCCCCCCCCCCCCCCTTTGAACCCACGGACACTCACCCGTTTGTTCTTCTTCTTATCCATCTGGAAAGGTTGAAGGACACATAACTACTTCCAGGTCCCAAATTTTATGTAATTTTGTTGATAGCCGGCAGCTATTAGAAAAATATCAATTTTTTTAAAGGAGCTTTGAGGGCCATATCTCCTCTTAAAATGTCTGAAATCCAAAAAAATTCACAGAACTATAAATTTTCTTTTTGGTCTAACGAATTGATTTCGAAAGTTAATGTAAGAGGCATTGATCTATAGACCTGTTTTATTAACTGATTGTGAGCTCATGTGCAAATGTTTCCCATAGAAGCCTGTGATGTATAAGATGGAGCAGCAAAGTAGAGGCGAGTTGATTCTTGTTCCAATCCAATTTTCTTTTTATACCATTGATGAAGGAAAAACAAATATTCTCCTTTAAAAAGACCGCTCTCTAAAACTTTCACATCAAAGCTTCTTGTCAATGCATGATATTCTTGTGTTAAATTTGTCGCATTATCACATCATTGTGCTTTGGTACATCATTCTGCAGTAGTAATATTTTAGGTGTAAATTTAATCATCATAAATTGAGTTCGGAAATTTTTTTTCAACTATCAGGATCTATTGTGTAAGTAATTTCTCACATAAAAATGAATGTAAAAATTATAGCGAGATATTCAAAGAATATATTACCCGAATAATATTTGTTTTTTTAGTCGGTTCAGTTGTAATCTACTAACATTCTCTTAACTGATCAAAAACAAGTTTTCCCACTGTGCAATGTCTGCTAAGATTGGTACTAATATCTACCCTCTTTCAAACGAATTTAACAGGAGAGACCCGATTCTAAATAAGTTATAACAGACGTTTTAAGTTTTCTGCTCCCATGACGTTCAATATAAAAAATGAATCAGAAGTCCATTTTTGGAATCCAACATATCATCGGTGGGTTATGATTTTTTAGCAGGAGAGTGTATTATTAAACAAGGATTAAAATCACTTTCAGCCATTTTCATATCTTTTTTTGGTGAGTTTATGTGCTTTTAATGCCCACTTTATTATCATAATTTTCTCTCTTTTAAGTAAGGTTTTTGTTTTTAAATGTTCACAGGAAATGAAGCAGAATCTCTATTGAAGACTGATGTTAGAATGAATGAAAATGCTTCTCAAGAAAACGTTTCTGAAATGTTAGATTTATTTAACAAGCCTGTTAAACCAATTCGGAGGCAACGAGTGAAGAAAACACCGAAAATCGGAGCCAGATTGAGCAGCGTCATCAACAAACTCGCCCAAAGCAAAGAGACCTTAATTATATCTACAAGTAATCCCAGTTGTTCAGCTACTGCTACCTCAGAAAGTAGTTTTCCATCGGACGCTGTAAATGAAGCATGTAGTGGCTCACATGCAGCAGCAACTCAGTTGGACATTCAAAGATCGGAAATTTCTCCCGCAAACACTGCCTCCGCCTCGACTACAGTTCAAAGTTTAAGTGATGCTCAAGTTTTGTCAAATTCTACAAATCAGTGCCTAGATAGTAGCATTAGTAAAAATTGTGATGAATTTTCTGCGCCCTCAAATTCGATTTCTGAATCGTCAGAATCACTGGACAAAACTAAGTCTAGTTTAGTTGTAGATCGGCTCAAGCGCTTAGGTACAAGTATTGAAGTTGAGAAACCTACCACAGATGCCTTGGAATCAACTCTTGAGAAACGATCAGGGGTTGCCAGCTTGAACAAATCTGAACCAAGCATTACAATTGAACCTCAGCCATTTGTTACAACTAGAAGTCTAAGTCAGTCCCTCCCCACTTTGCGAGTCCCCTTGACCAAGTCAAGAACTGTAAAGAAAACATCAGGGAAACCGCAAGACGCGGAAGCCCCCACTGTAAAATGTAAGAGCACTGAGACGGGGGTTAGTTCAGAGGGAACCAAATCAGCAACTGAATCCAAGCGAAGTAGCGCTGAGTCCACACAACCTGTGCTAGAACCAAATGATGATATCAGTTTACTTCAGTATAAAAATTGTCTGAACATGCTTGAAACATTGGTAAAAGCAGATGATTTAGTCACAGATATTACCAAGAATTGTATAAAAAACAAAACAAATAGGAAAATTAATAAAAATGTGCTTAAATATGATAGTACATTAAGTAAGCAAAATTGGAAAAGTAATTTAGTCACTAATGAAAGTAGTCCATCGAAAACAACTCTCATACTAAACAAAAAGAATCCTTTAAAAACAAAAATCAAAATAGTCAGCAATCCTGTCATTAACACAACTCAGGAAACCGATTCCGTAGTTGAGGGAGCCAAAAACCCTGCCACTAGTCAGAAGATTGATGGTGAAAGAGTAAAAATCATAATGGACAAACATAATTTCACTCTTGGTGAGAATTCTGTCTTAGAAATGCCTAATGGATCAAAAATGTATACCTGTGATGTTTGCAATGGGGTCTACCAGAAAGGTTTTAGCCTAAAACGGCACTACTTGCGGTCACATATTAACAACTACTTTTTCTGCGTCAAAGAAACGGAAACCAGCGGATCGTTAACTTTTCAGCTCTCAGGAGGTGCCGATGATAATGGTGGAGTCGATCCATCAAAAGCTCTTCTCTTTCGATGCCACTTTTGTGGTTCTTGCTTCTCTCTCAAATCTGAATTGAAAGGTCATCTCACTGCCCATCCACCTGTCAATTCGATTAGCACCAATGATGTGAAAGTTTACAAGTGCATTAATTGTTCAATAGTCTTCAATAAGAAAAAGGAATTCAGCAAGCATCGTAAAACATGTGTCATTGAAGTTCCTGTGGCTCCACCTCCCGTGTATGCTCCGAAGCAACGACTGAATCAGAAATTGCTTTGTTTGTTTTGCCCTAAAGTATTTCCGTCAGCTGTCGATCGTCGAAAACATGGTTTAAAAATGCACCATCCAAAGAAGAAGGTCCATGGATGTTTCAAGTGTATAGAACAATTTTTATCCCAAGCAAATGTTTATCAACATCTACGAGAAGTTCATAAAAGTGATTATTTCAGTTGCTCAACCTGCAAGGAACGTTTTGCCAATGACTTGGAACTGAAAACTCATTGTCAAAGAAAACATAATGGCAATATGGATGTGCTTAATAGTGTAAGTGACAAAAATGGTGTTATAGATTGGTTCGAGGAACCAGAAGAAAAACTCCCAGAACTTATTTGTAATGTCTGCTCTAAATCATTCTCAAGTCAGTCCAACTTAAATAAGCATACCAAAACCTTCCATCTTCTTGAAAAGAACGATAAAAATGCTACCTCTCCAAAGCATGTCACAATTTTGTCCAAAGCAGGTAATCCCGGCAAAGAATCCAAAACCTCGAAAACTAAAATTGACCCCAAAAAATTGAACTCAAAATCGAAAAGTGACCCAAAAAGTAAAGATCAAGATATGTCTTTTTATTCTGAGTTATCAGATAACATTCAGTTCAATCTAATGCATCACATAGATGGCAAGCTGCAAAATGAAAAGAAAAATGCACCTCCATCTTCTGTTGAGATCACCTCAACTGTGAGTCCACCGCCACCTCCTGCAAAAGGTGACTCTCCCAGTAAAACTCAGAGTCTTGCCCAGCTGGATCTTGTGGGGAAAAGCTCTCTCAATAAGGGAGCATCCACAAGCTCAGTGCAAGACGAAAAACCTAATGACTGGTATGGCAATACACTGAACTACACAGAAGATATGTCTCACCTCGATATTGCCACACAGCTAACTATGAAGAGAAATTTACATATCCTCAATTCTTCACGCGCCAAATCAGAGGACACAAGCCAAGTCTGTGGCAACATCAGACTCAAGAGAGTGAAGGATCTCTCTAAAGACCTATCTCTGGAACGACCCGAGACTCTTTGTGCCGAATCTTTCGGAGACAGTACCTTTGGAATGTTAGGTGAGTAGAATTATTGCACTCTAACTTCCCTTTTTGACCCGAGAAACTTATTAAATTTGCAAAGTACATGTTTTAAATGCCAAAACCAACTTGTGTACTGTTGCTTTTTAGAATGATAAGATGTACTTGTATCAGTTGGCAAATATTTTGATATCAATTTAATTTAATTCCAGCCAAGTTTTGTGAAGTTGAAGAAGTATGTAGAAATAATTAATGAAACTTTCTCCTAAAGTAGAATCTGGAATGGTTGTCTAGCATAGGTTTTTTTGCCTGATCAGATATTGTATCAGTTAAAGTGACCGTAAATATCTACCCTTGAAGAGCTAAAATTTAAACTTTAACTGAATTAAAAATCCCCCCCCCCCTTGTCCAATTTTCTGTTTATTGATATTCCTGTTCACAGTTCTAATTCTTTCTTTTTTCCCTCTCCTATTTTAATAGTCGGAACAAATACCTAGGAAAATTAATGAAAGATATTTCATTCTTGAGTGTAGTCAAGAAAAAATGTTCCTTTTATCATAATACTACACAATTTTAGATCACAACTTCGGTCTTTTTACTTTACAGAATCAAATGCTGGACTTTCTGGATTTTGGACAAGACCTCACAATTATGTTTGTACAACGTGCGGAAGCCAGTCGCTCAACTTTTGGGATATGGAAGACCACAAGTGGAATTCTCATCCAAATGTGAAATGTTCCCACTATGAGTTCACCGAAAATCATTTACCAGGATGGGAATTCGTAAGTTTTTTATGAAGTTCAATTTTCAAAGCTCAGTTTGTCCCTTTTTTCCTCATGAAAAGTTAAGGTAAAGAGGTAAAAAAAAACCCCGGTGTGCAAAATTCATTTTTCGCAACGAAGCATTATCATAAATTTTAATTTTGCATGTAAAATTAAAACCAGTTTGTTTTTTGCGATTCCTGCATTTAGCTCATTACTTTTTAAGCTGCAATGAAAAATTCATTTAGTTATGAGCTATTCAGTTACTAAATCCATCTAATTTTCGATTGCATAGAAATTTTCACAATTTTTGGTCCGACTCAATTTTCAGATGAAGTCAGCCTTTTACATCAAGTATGTATAAACACAGGAACTGTTTGGGGGGGGGGGGAGGGGTGTATACTGTATCACTTGCTCCTCAGCAAAGGTAAATTAATATTAATGAGTAATATACATATATGCATAAGCATTAATCATAGGTTGTCTTATTAATGTGTTGCTAATGTTGATAAATGTGACTGAATCTGTGAAAAAGGAGCCTCCAGGAAAAAATTTTCCCCTAAAAAAAGCTTCAACCTTGTTTTTCTACAATTTTGGAATTTTAGTCTCGGAAATTCAAGTTTTCCGGGTCAAAATTATGCTCATAGTTCCAGATTTTCTTTCTCCATGCGTTTCGACAAGGTATGGAAAATTTCCTCCTGGAAAATAAGGTCCTTTTTCACAGATCTTGTCACAAGTGTCTGGTTATTCTTAAAAAAAAAAAAAAAAATTCCTCTCTTGTTCTTTTTGTATTAGAGTATTTTAATATTTTGTATTTCTTTGTTTGCTCGAAAATAGTTTACCTCACGAACATTCACCTCAGAAGACATAGACGCAATTGAGCCTAATGTCGATCTGGAAGTGCCTTCAGCAACAAATCGATCTCGATGTTCCAAATGCAAAAAAACTTGCAGCTCAACTTTGGAGCTTCACCGGCATATGCTTGAGTGCGGTCTGGATACGACGTGGATGTTAACACTCATGCCTAGCCCCACCAAGAAACAAAAGGAAAAAAAGTAATTTCTAAATTGATCATCTCACTTTTTTTTGTGAAAGACTGTCTATGGTCATTCATTGAAAGCCTCTTACAAGCTACTTAAAAAGTTGTTGGAAGAGGAAGGGATCTCAAACTGGATCGACACTTTGTTTTGCTGCTGAAGAAAAGATTTATAGTAATGTTGTTGTGCTGATTACGTTTTTATAAATGTATCTGTATATCAAGAACACTGTGCTAAATAATGCACCAAGTTGTACCAAAACTTGTTCAGGTTATTTTATATGAGAATATTTGAATTGTTCAAAGAAACAGCTACAACAATAAAAAATTTGTACCTTGAGGATTTAATAGTACCTTAACTTTTCTGATCCATTTACAGGTTACAGAGTTATTGATCTAGTTCGGATTTAGAATCATCATGTAATATATTACAAAGTAAAATAAAAGCTTCATGGATTTGTCATGAATCTAACTTCTTAATTGACTTTCAAGGAAATTATTGTTTAATACATGTCAATAAATTATTTTTGCCATCAGATGGGTTTGTATTGCTTTACTATGAATTTGGGTCTATTTCTAGGAAATGGAGACCATTTGGCAGTCGGCGAAGAAGAATGAGCAGAGTTCGTGGCTTTAAACGGAACATACCTAACTCTCCAATGAAAATCATTTTACCACCCAAAGTGCCACTCGGAAAATCCAAATCTGGTGACAGTGAGTATTCTTATTTTCAGGGTTTTTTTTTTAGAATTTCCAAGTTCATCAGAGCCAAGAGAATATGATTCAGTTTAATCAGTCTATTCTTCCCTAAAATATTTCCCTTAGAAACCCTGCACACCCTTGGTGGCTTGGTGGCTCCCGGCACATTTCAATGAAACTTGAATTGAAATTCATCCTTAGCGAAAAGCCAAAAATTAGGCGATCCATTGGTTTAGGAGCCAACATATTTGGAATCGAATATGCCAATTGTAGTACACTTTTGCCTCAACGTTATACCCAGTTAGGTGCTCGCAGGCTTGGCTGGTACAAAACCCCTGGACCCTTTACCTCTCCGTGTATTTATCCAGACAGTTTCAGATTTGACTGGTACAGCGAAGAGCTTGTCTCAGCATCCTATTATCTAATGGAAGGTGTCATGTTGCACTGCTTGCTCTTCTCAATCTTTATCTGTTTTCCCATCCTTCCTGATTCAGTTTCTGCAATCCCTCTTAAATAGGCATTTCCCCGCCAAATATCTTGACCCCATCATCTCCAAAACGCCTAATTTTTGGCTTTGTGCTGATGATGAACTTTATGTCAACCTATTAAAGTTTCATCAAATTGTTCGAAAAGCCACAGGTGTGCAGGATTCTTTTTAAGCTATTCAGCCATCTTATGGACAAAAAAACTTGAAGTTCAGAAAATGAACTGGAGAAGTAAATACATAAAATTCTCAAAAGTGAAGAAATCTTTTTTATTCTAATTACTCTACTATTGTTTTTAATTAGTTTTTTTATTGTCTTGATTTTTGTTTTTCTAGCTGAAACCATTCAAAAGATGATAGCTAACTTGCCAGCAAAGAGGGCCACCAGGCGCGTCGTTATTTTCGATAACCCAAGTCGAGCGGGCCAAGCAACTATCAATTGTGTAAGTGGTTCTCACTTCATCTCAGTTTCTGTTCTCGAAAATTACCTCATAAGTTTGCCTTTTATTAGTGAAAACATATCTTGTGTAAGGAAGGTTTCAAGTTTCAGTTTATATTCGTATAATTAAAGATATGCATACCTGCTTTTAAACCTCAACAATCTTCTTCACCAGGAATTGATTTTTTCCAAATGACTCAAGTGTCAAAGAAACTTACTTACATAAGAAGCATTTTCACTCCAAAGCGTCTGAAATGAAATGTGGTGAGCCTGAAAATATTTTCTGTCGGATGGATAATGTCAAAAAGAATCAGTAGACAAGGAATTCTATCATAGCTCCCCGTAAATTACTGCAATAACAAACAACGGCCAGATATTGATTAGGAACAAACGCTATAGTTTGAAGGATAAAAGCATGACGAATAACAGTGGCAACTCGTTTGCAGAGGATGATGGGCAGTTGCCTGTCAAAACATATGTCCATCCAATAATTAATCACAAAAGGTAAAATAATGTGAGGACTTAATACTCAGTTCTTACCTCAGATTTAATATAATTGTCTTCAAACTGTGTGCAGTTGAATACAAACACTAATAATGTGTCTGCAGGAGCTTTGGTTCCCAACAATCTTAACAAATGAAAGATTTTCATGAAAATATCTAGTACATGCTCGATTTTTTTAAATCATGTTTCAGAAGATGAAATTTAGAGGTTTAATTTAGTATTTTACAATTAATTACTCACTTATGTCATTATTTTGACACTGGAAGAAAAAAATTAGTGTGAAGTTTAAAAGTACTTATTTTAAAGGTGAATATTTTTACCTCAGCACAGGGCTAACTTACCCTAACCTAAGTCGGATGGACTGGAAAGTCCTCAAAGCTTAGAATTTACCACAATAGTGGTTCTCTCACTAAGAAAGAGATTCATTTGTGTAATCTGATTTAACCAAATTCGCTAGGATTGAAAAATTTCCTCATTTCTTTAAATTCAGTGGTTTTATTCACTTCTTTGGATTTAATTTAATTGATGTTTATTACCATTTATTGCATCAGAATTACTCCTTAAGGAATAAGTCGAAGGTAATCAAAAAGTCATCATTCATTCTTAAGCACGTCGTTACGTTATTATCATTTGCTCGTTTATTGTTCCTTTCTCATCAATTTTTGTCCCTTTTGCTTAAAATTAAATACTTAAATTTATCATTTCTTTTTTGGTCTACTTTAAGCCCCTAATTTCATCATGAGAAAGCTTTTTAGTGTATTTTTCGAAGTTCTTTTTCTGTATATTTCTTTTCTAAGTCCCAGCGATCCAAGGAAAGGTGTGTGATTAATGTATAATTTTTAGGTGAATTAATTTATATAGTTTCATATACCCAGCTCAAAAATTGGTGCAATTAGCAAGTTATAGTACTTACTCTCCAAGTGCACTCTCCAAAATACTAAAATAACCCCTTTTTGGGGTCCTCTCCCCCTCAAGGAAGGTTCTTTTTCTTCGCTAATTTATTTATTTTTTTTTTTTAAGGAAGGGGGATAGTTTGAGAAAATATCACTGAAAAATATCACATAGAAAATAAAGGAAGAAGTTTTGGTTTTGATGTTAACATTTTAATTTCAAGAAAATATTAAACTTGAAGGAGAATAAATTATATGCAGCAACACAACAAGTAGCTAATCATAAATTGAAATGAAAACATTTATCTGTCAGCTTGCGAGCTTTTTTTGTCTTGCAGCCATAATACTTATTTCTATTCAATCGAAACAACATAATCGCACATCACTACTCTCACGCAATGGAAGGTTTCCATTTTTTTTTTTATCTAATTGGAGCTAAAAAGTTTCATCAATATTGTACCTCTTCACATTTTTTTTCTGTCATCAGTGTCAATTATTTTTGTATTGTGTTGTCCCCTAGTCTGATTCCCGTTACTTCATTTTGTGTATAAATTCATATGATCAAGCAATAACTCAAAATCGTGAACTTGCATAATGTGAAAGTTACTTTTTTCTGTTCAGCTCTCGCTAACCATTAAGAATCGTTGTCAAACATTTTCTCATTCCGTCCGTGTTAGTTAATTCACCTAACAATGTTCAAAGGTGTTGTTCGAATGTTTCTTGCTCATTTTGACAAACTAATAATGTCCTCTGAAATTTCCTGATTTAGATTTTTGAAAGCAGGAATATTTTTTTAAATGATTATCATAGATTCTTTGATCAACTTAACTCAATTGTCTCGTGGTAGACCTTTTGGAGATTGTTTGTCTCTTTCTAAACAGTGAGAACTGTTTATTGAAAAATGTTTTCGGTATTGCAATAACAATAGGCTGATGAATCATTTTCCCGTGCTTTTTTTTCTTGTTATAATTTTGTTTTGTCCGTTGAAAATGAGATCATGAAATACTTTAAAACATTCTGGTTTTTGTTTGATGCTTGTTTTAAAGTCCTTCTTGGGTTAAGTTGTAACCCCCCCTCCCCCTCTCACTAAATTAGCCAAGACTACAGATCAAGATCATGCTGGCTCCTCTTTCGCTTGATTCAACAATTTTAAATTTTGAATCAGATCTTTTAAAATTTGAAGCATTATTAATCACTCCTTGTTTTTCTTCTTTTCTTGTGTGTAACTTTAGTTCAACGTTGTAGTTTTAAGACTTTTAATATGAATTTTGGAATTAGAAAAGTATAATTCAAATGAAAACCTTTACTAATGTTTCTTTGGCAAATTTAATTCAATTTTTTTTCCTTAATAGCGAAGGATCATGCAAACTTCAATACATTTTTGGTGAAGCAACGTTGCATGAAGTATATCGTTCTCAGCCAAATTAGCGTCATACTTATTTCTGATTTTAAAATTTCCTCTATCACAACTTATTGCACGCATTTTATTGATTGTTTCAGGTACCAATCACCAGCTTGAATTGGAATAATAACTCTTACGAAGATGGACTGATTGAAAATCTTCTTAAAAATGATCAGCAAAGTGTACCATCAGAATCTCCCTTGTTGAGCGCCTCCGCCGACTCTATCAATCTAAATATGGCAGGCAAAGACTGCAAGGAGGCAATTTCCTCTCCAGCTGATCTCCTCTCCAACTCATCCTCAAGAACAAGAATAGTTCCAATATGGCCCCCTGCTGAACAATCAGACGTCCTCACGAGTCTTCGAATGATGCCCATACCGCAAATACCAATGGTTGTAGAGGCAGCGCACCCTGTAACCCTTCAGAAACCTTCTGAACCGGATATGAAGCCTGTGCTTGAAACTGTGAAGCCCGTAAAACAATTGAAGCCAGCCAAAACCACTAAACATCTTAGATCTCTGGTTAGGCAGCTGAGTGCATCATCTTTGGAGTCGTCCTCAGAATCAAATAAAAAACCTTCAATTCATTCGGAGAAGACCTCAAATGGCAGCAGCAGATCCACCTCCCCGGGTGTCAATGAACCCACTGCCAAAGTAAGCGGACTTATTCTTGAGAAAGCATCAAATAAGACATCCAGTATGCCAAGTTCTCCGTCTAAAGTCACTTTGGCTCTGTCAAAATTTTCTGTCAAAAAACCAAGTGATCTGGCAACAGAGAAATCAACGATCCTCGATGCCATGCGCATTGCAATGGCAACCGTAAATCCTGAATTTACAGGAAAGTCCCTCCTTCTCAAGTCAGGGAAAGGTAACGTGCTAAAGAAATCACTAAGTGAATCTCTCCTATCAAGCAGCAACATTTTGAGAACTGAAACTGTCTGTGATAATAACCCCCTCTCTTGTGTTGACTGCAGCAAAGTTTTTAAGAACAGGGCCTTGCTTAGAAGGCATATGAGTAGGTGTCCTGTCTCGAAACGTATCAGAAGCTTAAATAGCACTCCAAATCTGACTCCTGGTGTTAGTCCAACACCTGGAGAGATAGAATCTCTTATCTCTAGTCCTGTGATCACTCCGCCCAAAGGGCAGTTACCAGCCTCAACTGAAATATCACAGATTCCATCAAAGCGTGATACCAGAACACATCCTCTGGAAAGCACAATTAAATCACCCAGCCTCAGGTCCAGGAAACCCACTAAAGATAATACTTTGCCTCTTAACTCCGAAGGTAGAGAAAAAATATCAAAGGTCCTCAGGAGTAGAACTCGGAAGACAATATCAGATCTGCCTCCTCCAGAGGCAAGTGAAGAGTTGATTCTGGATGAAGTTACTGGTGAACTGGTCCCGGTTGATCGGCCACCCAAATTAAAGGTGAAAGTATCCATAATGACCAGGAGTGAAAGATCGAACTATGTAAGCCCTAAAGTGAAGAGCTCCAGTGCCACTGAAACGGAACCACAAGTTTTAACCCCCAAGGCTAGTAGAGAAGATATTACAAATGTTGTTAACAATGATGGCTCCAAAATGTTGGATGCTGCCATGAATGCCAACATTATCTCTGCAACCTACACAAATGGAATGTTTTCTGACAGTGATACAGACAGTACGCCCCTAGTGCAGCTCAAAGAAATTCTAAGCGCCGCCAATAAAACTGGAGAAAAACCCCAGAAAAAAGTTCTCGTTAAAAAGAAAAAAGTGTTCCGAAAGAGGAGAACAAAAGCTGCTAAAAAGAAGAGGCTCCCAAGCAGAGGAGCCTCTGAGCAAATCAAATATCCAGATAAAATAGTAGTTCTTTCCTCATCAGATAGTAAAGAGTCAATTCAGCCTTTAGGAAGTTTGATCACTGATAAAAACGAGATAGTTACTTCCAGTGAAAATGTCCCAATAAGATCGAAGAAATCGAACTCCTTGAAGATGCAGCAGCGTGCAGCTCCAAATTCTAAGAAAAGAATCCTACGGAAAAGAAAATGTAATAGCGAACTTGAGAATGCTAGTGAGTCAGTAAAAATCGTTGACGAAGTTCCAGCAAGTACCGAAGCCTTGTCTCGACAAGAAGATGAAATAAAAGAGGAACCTAACCTTGATGAAAGTTTCAAATTGTATATAAGTGAGGAAGATGTTGAATCTAAAGAAGAATTAGAACTCTCCACTGCTGGTCCATCAGTTGATGATAAAAAAGAATCACTGGATGTAATAGACTCAGTAAGTAATCATGATAAAATGCTTGATGCTGATGTTTCGAAGCTAGATACCCTCAGTGATGCCAAGTCCACTTCAAGCATTGATGAAGGTCCTTCAAAACCAAAACGCAAGAGGCGCTCAGCATACAATTTGCTGTTCACAAGCTTGAAAGAGGAAGACATGAATGAGCTTTTAACAACTATCCAAGCTGATCGTCAGAATTTAAAGCGAAAATGCACCATGGTCGATTCGCTGCCAGCCATTGATAAGAAAGTGAAAAGGTCTGGAAGTAAATCGGACGATGAAAGTGTGGACAAACTGTGTCATGAAGAAGCTGTTTCACAGTCTAATAATTCAGACTTGGCAACTGCAAATTCTGAGGATATCACTGATACCGCCAACACCAAAGTAGAATCTAATTCTGATAGGAAGGATAAGCCTTCTTTGATGATGAAAAAATCAAAACTGCGGAAAGGTGGAGGTAAGTTAACAACAGATAACACTCTGTCCGCTAGCGTTGACGCTTCTGCCAAGGTTGATGATCCTGTCGTATTGGAAACTCCTTCTGGGACCATTGACTCAGAGGGAGTGCAACTCGGACTCAGCTCGGGAGAAGAATCTGCAACGCTGAAGGGGAGAAGTTTAAAGAAGAATCCACGAAGCAGAGCAACCAGAGTCCCAGAAACGGTGAAATCTCAACGCCAAACTCTTTTAGACGAGTTTGTAGAGGCAGATACTCCCAGTTCCAGTGAGATATCTGCAGGCTCAGCCTCAGGATCAATCAACACTTCCAGTATTAAAACAAGACCAAAACCCAGTTCCAATGTTACCAAATCTTTTGTTCCACCCTCCGATGTCCAGATATCCTCAACTCGCAAGAACAAAAATCAGAAAATAGACCTGAACAACCCCAAAACAAACTTAGGTTCATCTGAAGAGAAGAACCTGGAAGAAAGAGTTTTATCCAGAAGCGCATCAAAGCTGAGAAGTGCTGTTGAGGCAAAAAATTTAAAAATAGATGAAGCCGCGGTAGATGTTCCTGAAGTTGAAGCAGTTGAATCGTTAGTAAGCTCCAGGACAAGGGCCAGAAAATTGAATCCCAAAATGGCAAGCATTGTACCTGCGACTGAATTGCTTGAAAACGAACTTGATCCAGCTACAGAACAGGTAGCACCTAGAAACACCTCTGCTGACTCATCATTTAATGAAGATAGTGTTGTTAGATCCAAGACAGGTCTCTCAAAATCAAAAAACGTTTTTATCAACGCTAAAACTGTAAATGTTGAGCCAGGCAAAAAAGAAGAGCCTAAGACTTCAGTCAATACCAAGAAGAGGAAACAACTCAAAAGAGGCATTGGTAAAGATTTGTTGTCAGAGGCAACATCAGACGATGATAATATACCTTTGTCCAGCCTAAGTGCGGAGAAAATTGCCTCCAGCCTTTCCACTAAGGTGGAGGACGCTGAGCTTTCTGACATCGATCAAGTTTTGATGAAACGGTGTCAGGAACCATCTGCAAGTTCTCTAGATCTGGTAAACACTGATAATTTAGCTGACTTTGACAAGAGTGAGGAAAATCCAGGCGGAAATTCTCAATCTTTGCTCAAAGTTAAAAGTAAGTCCAAGAATCTGAAAAGAAAAAGACGAAAAGAGTTTGGTCATGTGAACTCACTTAACAATGTAGACTCTCCAATGACTTCAGATAGTGAAGGATCAATTTTACGTGTACACAAGAAACAGCCTAAGGGGAAAAAATCTGCTTTGGCCAATGAAGTTAGCTGTGCGTTGGCAGAGAATGATCTCCTCATTAACAGTGCAAACGTTCGGAAACGACTCGCCAAACTGAAAACAACCAAGGATCTGAAAAAAGTCCTAAGTTTGATACAGAAAGGAGGGACTGCAGAAACTGATAATGAAGCGTGTGATGAGACGCTGATGGAAAATTCCCAGAGTAATGATCCTCTTTTTGGCAGTGTCATCCAAAGAAAAAAGAAATTGAAGAAAAAGAAACTAAAAAAGAGGAAAAAGAAAAATTTTAAGGACAAAGATCTAGTCAATGTATTGGTCCAAACAGTCGCCAAAACAGCAAACAAACTTCTCACCAAAAAGTCAGCTGAGCAGCTCCGCAAAAAACAACTCAAACTACAAAGGAAAAAAGCTTTGGAAAAATTGTCACACGCCAATAATGCCTGGCAAATTTCCATTGTCAACCCTGAAACAAAAGAAACTTCAACTACAGAAATTCCTGATTCATCAAACGATTTAGAAGTGAAGAAAGGAGAAGAGCTCAAGGCATTAGAGGAACCCGGCGACATTGATTCCGACAATAGCAGTGTTAACCTAAGTAAATCGAAAGGCCACTTATACTGTTCCGTCTGTGATAAAAGTTTTCTTAGTGCAATGAACTATAACAAGCATTTTACTACATGGAGGCATATGTTTCATGAGAAACTTGACTCTCAACAGCAGGAGAGCGATTCGCCAAAAATCAGTGTCAATAGCTCCTCAGTGGAAACTAATAGTGTGTCGAGTAACACCAGTATATCAACTTCCAGTAACACTAGTATATCAACTTGTGTGAGCAACATAAGTTTGAGCTCTTTGAAAAGCAAACTGAATGCTGCAACTAAATGCGATGAAACACTATCTGTGACAACAGAGACTTCATCATCAGTGTCCACCCCTCCTACAGTCCCTCAAGACCCTGCGAGCACTGCAATAAAAACGGTAGCTCTACTGTCAGAAGTGGAGTCTAGTAAAGAGCCACAGTGGACCCAGCCTAGTTGGCAAATGAATCCAGCGCCAGATGTGTCAGTCAATAACTGGTATGAATCTGCATGGCCAAAAACTACCTCGTATGAGTCTATCAGTCTTGGATCAATATTGGATTCAGTAAACCAGGTAAGAGTCGCAGTTCCATCCTTACTGAGCTTGATAGAAAAGCTTCTACCAGGGCTGCCACAGTCAGGGAATAATGGGAATTGTCAGGGCAAATTATGAAATTGTCGAAAGTGTCAGGGAAAAATTGTCAAGTCAAGGCCCCTGCGCTTGGCTTTTCAATTAAATGATATTGCTCATTTTCTGTGATGCAGTTCCAAATTCCGTACCAAAACACCGACATACTCCCTTCTAGTTAGCCACAAAACCATAGACTGGAGATTAATTCATCCCAGGAGATGACAACACAGCAACAAAACTGAAGCATGTAGAAGTTCTATTTGAAATTCAAAACACTTATTAATGAATACTTAACTTTGTTTTTAACAAAATAGATGTGGATTTAGGTTTGAGAATCAAAATTTGGGGCTATAGTGTAGATCTAGGTGAATTCATCCCAACATCAGTACTGTTCCATGAGATTTTTTATGATGCAGTATTCTCTCTCTCGCTCTCTTTATGATGAATCGGTACCAGACTGAAAATTCCTTTGTTATAGAGAAATTTTCACTTGAAATAGGTGCTCTTTTGGAAAGAGAGTCCTGTATTACCTTTGCAAATACTTTTCTCTACAAGAAATCACTGATTTCAGATACTTGCCGACCCCTCAAGTGCGGACCCTCACTCGTATCCTATAAATCAGTACAGCCTCGCAGACCTACAGCACGCAATATGTGCCAGCGATGAAGAGATGGCAATACTGCAGCACTGGGGTGAAAATTGTCAGACACTGAGTGAGCCGGAGTATGTATATGATAATTCTGCAGTGCAGCAACCCAGCCATCCCCCTGCATTCAACGAATGGTCTTGTGAATCAGCGGATCTTATTGATTTGGATAATCAAAATTCCTGGTCCAAAAAACCAACTGTAAGTTTCCAAAATTTTCTTACCTTACCTTGTTTCTTTCCCTAGACATGATAAAAAGGACTGTGTATAATGGAACTTTTTCCTCATTGTAATTACCATCCTTAATCTTACGCAGATCCTTTAAATAATTTTTTTACTCAAAAATTTAGGTAACATAATGTACTCGTGAAACTATTAAAACTTTGCCATTTTTTAAAACTCGCAAGATTGTAAAAAAGTGCGAAAAGGTCAAAGAATCAACTTTTTTGCATGTGATGGAGGCTCTTGTGCAGAAAGTTCCTAAAGTACATGAACTTCTTTGCTGAATTGTCATTAATTTCGGAGTCTCTTCCACAAAGGAGATCATTTGTTTCTAATGCTAGAAGATCAATTTATTTTTCTCCACATATCCTAGTTTTTAGTCCTTTTGACCGGGAAGTAAAATGTGTACCTCTAATTTCTATCAACTGAGAGACAATTATCTAGCGTTTGTTTTTGTAAGAGTAACCATATTGACTTTCTGGAAGCTCCGAAGCTCCGTTAGCTACTGGAGTTTTTGGAGCTAGCAAAAATAAGCTGTTGTCATTTACACCAGTTTTATCAACCAAACAATCCAACTGATAGCTTATGAGGCTGCAATGCTTTGACTCGGAGCTTGTGCAGCTCTGATGAAGCTGTCCATTTCCGACAAGAGCATCCTTATCAGAGTGTATTGGTATTTTGAAGCAAGTGGTATCCATAGCTTAGTCATGAGGATTTGATTGAACACCTTTATATTTGTGTACCTATTAATTAATCTCACTTTTTCGTGGAAGTCGTCTCTAAAATGAAATTATCAGAAGACAAGAATATAAAAGCTAGTCATTGATTTTCTCATGTATACAAGCTCTACATTTAATTTTTTTCTTTTTTTAGGCTACTGTTGCAAACTCGAGTGACAACCAGAAATCTAGTCACTCAGGGAAAGTCACCCTCAAACCAAAACCGAACAAGCTAGAATTAAAATATTATGAAGACTTTGAAATGACCTGTCCAACTCCCTCCTGCTCTAAGAGATTCCATGGAATCTCTGCCCTCCGCAAGCATATCAGTTGGGCCCACAGTAATAACAAGAAAGCCATTGCATGTAAGTAGCACAACGCAATCAACGTTACGAATTTATTTTTGAAAAAACTTGTCAGTGGTATCTTTGCACTTGTTGTAAAGAATAGGAAATCTGCCTCTAACTCTCGACAGCTTTCATCTAAAACGTACATTTTCAAAGCAAAAAGTCGGTAAAGTAGCACATAAATTATGGAGAAACGATATACTGTGCCGCTGAATGGCCTTCTGTGTCAGCTGAATTCTCAGTCATTTTCGTCAAGTTTCTCCCAGTCTAGAACCAAGAATGCCAAAACGGAAACTTCAAACCGCCACAGCTCTGATTAAATTCGATACTTTTAGACTATATTTGTCGTAATATACTGGGATATCATAAATTCAATCTTGAGTTTTCATAGACTAAGATCCTTTTTCTGGTGACTCAAAAATTTTATGCTCGTGTCTTACAGTGTGAGAGAAAAGAGGTTTTAACCCAATAGTGCCATTAACATGCATCTGTGAAAATGATCAATTACCTCCTCCTTGACTAAACAGCCAAGTTTTGTGTCTGTTTTAAAATTTTTTTGTTTTGTGTTTTTAAATATTCGTGTTTTTAATGGTCTGTCACACAAAATAGATACAGTCAAGTGGGTAGACTACCTGCAGGCACAACTGCACAAAAATCTGTTGGGCACATCGAAAAAGTCTGAAATATATTCCTTAAAGCCTAATCTGCGCTGTTTGTATGTAACACACATTTTTCATATTTGCAGGCAGTTTTTCTTACTGGCCGGCAGTAAGGTTTGCCCAGAGAGAAACTTTAGAAAACCAAACATAACTAATCAAACAATCTTGCAAACTATTCGGAACTTTCATAATTTAAAATTTCAATTGATTGAAAGCTTATGTTTTTGCAAAACAAACAGAGGGAAAGAAAACAAATGCTTGAAAATTATCAAAATCATATAATAGAAAAATTTTGCAAAAATGTTCATATATTCAAGTCAGGTTTTCTTACTCCTCTATCTGTTTAAACTTGGTCACTGGCGGCTACAAACAACTGCCTACAAACAGAAAACTTGATAAGCGTGTTACAAAGTGTGCAGATTGTGCGCTAAGGAATAGATATCTGACTTTCTTATGTGCCCATCTTGATTTTGTGCAGTTTTATCTGTGGGCAGTCTATTTACTTGGTTGTATCCCTTGTGTGCATTCGACTCATGAAGCTTCATTTGGTCTTACTTCACAAGTGTAATCAATTGAAAATAGCGATCCGTTGAGGATTGCATCATACTTTTGTTTCTGTCTTCCTTCATTAAATGTAGAAACATTTCATAATTCTCAGTTTTCCGTTAAGTCCTCATGTA
This sequence comes from Bemisia tabaci, assembly GCF_918797505.1. Taxonomy (NCBI): domain Eukaryota; kingdom Metazoa; phylum Arthropoda; class Insecta; order Hemiptera; family Aleyrodidae; genus Bemisia; species Bemisia tabaci. The sequence continues at coordinate 61,983,315 of NC_092794.1, read as the reverse complement.
ACTTAAACGTTTCTTTTGTCCTGTTAGACTGCAACCCCAAAACTGATCTGCTAACAACGTGCATGACCAGTCAGACTGTGGCCAAGAATCTTGTGTGTTTTGTCTGCAAGGAGATATGTAGCTCTAAAACGATGTTAGATTCTCATGTCAGCACATCTCACGTACGAAAGAAACCTACAGAACTTGTTCCTGGATCATCTAAAACTCCTTTGAGGTAATTGAACAGCTAATTTGAAGAAATAAAAAATCAATTCAAACTGTTGAAAACCTTTAACTCACTTCTAGAACTATTTTTTCAAATAGTTGGTCTGAGCGACAGATCCCCATGCTCAATGAAGTAGCTTGATCCTGATATTCTGGTATTTGCCAGTGTCCGAAGCTGTATAACCTAATTGCCTATGTGCAAATTTACTTGAAGCAAACTGGTTTTAAATAAGGTCACTAAGCAAAACCCGTCGTCCATTCCTTGCTACCGATCTCTCAAAGTTCAAAAGTCTATTTTCTAAGAAATGCATTTTTTTAATTCCTATCTGTGGGTTTGTATGTAAAAATTTACTCCAAAATATCCAATTGATTTCATTGGTTGGAGCTCACTCTCTTAAATTATATTTTTTCTGACTACTTTATGTATATTAAAGCTTAATAAGGAATCTCAGTCCCTGCTCAGCCAAAACAGTCAGTCACCTGTTGCACATCAACTCAAAATCGCATTTTACTCTTTCTGTATTATTCTCTCTTATCTCTTAATTCTTAAATTTTTATGTTGCAGTGAGGGAGCAGAGAAGCTGAAAAGTAAGATGTCTAGTGCCTTTGGCGGTTTATTAGACCGAGCCTTAAACAATTTGAAACTAAATCCACAGAAAGTGCAATCAGAATCAGGAGAGTCCTCGAAACCTCCAGTTCTCCCTGCGTAAGTTTTTTAAAATTTTATTTCCATTTTCAAGCTTTTTCTTGCAAAGCAAAGGACTACGTGCAAAATGGGCCATTTGGGGCTCGGGGCGGATACCTTCGAGACTTGCCCTATTCATTCACCTAACAATGCCCCATCTTTTCCTAAAGTTTCAAGCCTCCCAAAAATTTTGGGGAGACGCGGCGGGGGGTCAAAGTTAAAAACCGGCAAAATTTTTGCAAATTTATTTCTCGAAAACCAAGAAGTTTTGGAAAACGCGGTTTAAACGAGCGTATTCAGCGTGATGAGAGCTTTCAGAAAATGTGTAACATCATACGGTTTTGTCAACTTTAGCTCGAGTTATCGCCTTCGAAGCGCCGGAACGCTCAAAAAAGACCCCTTATTTTCTCACGTTTGGGCCGATATGAGAAAAAGCCATTTTTTTATTTTGATGAAAAATTGATATGTTGTTCCCGACTCTCTGTAGCTTCTTTAGCTTTTTACCGCATGCTGGGGAAATGTTTTGGTCGCGAGTTATAAGAGCGGAAAAGAGCAAAGGTCGGGAAAATCAGCTATTTTAAACTGCGCGCGGCGACGGATCAGGAGACATGTGGCAACAATGCGAGGTCGGCAGAGGAGTGTGATTCGCCAAACTGAGTGGGAGGGGAAGTTTTCCTTCCGATTAAGCCGCTCGCGCAGTTTAAAATAGCAGATTTTCCCGACCTTCGCTCCTTTTCGCTCTTATAACTCACTACCAAAACCATTTCCCCAGCATGCGGTAAAGAGCTAGAGGGGCTACAGAGAGTCGGGAACAAATATCAGTTTTTCATCTAAATCAAAAAATGGCTTTCTCTTAAATCGGCCCAAACGTGAGAAAATAAGGGGTCTTTTTTGAGCATTCCGGTGCTTCGGAGGCGATAACTCGAGCTGAAGTTGACAAGACCCTATGATGTCAAACATTTTCTGAAAGCTCTCGTCACGCTGAATACGCTCGTTTAAACCGCGTTTTCCAAAACTTATTGGTTTTCGAGAAATAAATTTGCGAAAATTTTGCCGGTTTTTAACTTTGACCCCCCACCGCGTCTTCCCAAAATTTTTGGGGGGCTTGAAACTTTGGGAAAAGATGGGGCACGGTTAGGTGAATGAATAGGGCAAGTCTCAAAGGTATCCGCCCCGAGCCCCAAATGGCCCATTTTGCACGTAGTCCTTTTGTAGTTCCCTTTGTAATTTAGCAGTCAGTCTTTCTAAAAAACTGCCAAAACCAAATAAAGATATTGAAGACAATAGGGCATTCCTCAACAACGCCAACAATCTGTTAATTACCGAAGCCTGTTCTACAATAGAATAGTAGATGAATTTTTGACTAGTTACCTTACTCTTATAAATTTAGATAAACCTTCCAACATGTACCATAATGATGTTAATTGTTTTAATGTCAATTTATTCTAAATAAAATAAATATAAAATCAGTCTTCCCTGCAGGTAGCATATTTCATTTACATAAAGTGCAGTCAAACCTCACCAAATGGGGGCCTGCTTAATTTGGAAACCCTGCTAACTCGTTAATAATGGCTTCGTCCGGTTTATTTGTTTTGCCAAGACAGAGTCTGTTTAACTCAGGAACCCTCCTGAGTCAGAATGAACTTTTGGTCCCAATGCATTCCGACTCAGTGAGGTTTCACTGTATTACAATATGCTCACCATCTTTGCCTTCTTTCAACAGAATTTCTAATGAAACCCTCAAGTTGCTTGGTCAATTGAAAGAGAAGCGACGATTGGAAACTGCAGAAAGCAAGACCCTCACGTCCAATCTTGCCCACGAGCTGCGTAATATGCTGAGTCGTAAAAGAGATGACTCGCCCACCACCTCTGAGATAGCCTTTTCCCGAAGGAGCAGCATCGACTCAGATGCTGAAGTATCATCAACAACAGTAAAAACTGATTATAGGCGACCATTTGGATGCCCTCTTTGTTCTATGACGTAAGTTTGTGCTTGTTTTACATTCATTATCATACTTTACTTTATTAGTTTGTTGAAAACAATTAGAGCAGGGATATGAGAGGGTGTCTTCAGGTATTATAATCATATTCAGTCTTATAATGTTTCCATATTTTCATTTTGGTCTTATAGTTTTTAAAAAGTTACTTAAAATTGTCATATCTTTGTTTCATCATTCGATTGTTGAGTCACAATTCTTGGTCTCGCAGCCAACTTTGTTATAAAGCTGCATAAAGTGTTCTAAATCTCTATTCATTATTTGGTTCAAGAGTACATTGTAGTAAATAGTAGCGTGATCGGTATTTTCATGAGGACCTATTTATCAGATTCATCAACAAAGAACCATGCAGGGGATGCCGAATTTTTTCATATTCTTTGCAGGGTCCTTTCTAGCTACGTAATATGTTAACCTCCAATGTTTTGTTTTCAGCTTTGCCTCCTCTGTGGAGCGAAATCGGCATCTAACTGTCAATCATGGACCAAGACACAGGACAGTTGCACCCGAACCAACACCTGCAAAAGCTTGTAAGTTCTACCTTGTTTCATTTTTGCAACTTTCAAGCATTTTATTCACACCTCATTTGTCTAACACTAAGCCTTTCATTACCAAGCTAGATTTTGTGTATGCATGCCTCATATTGGAGATGCTAGTTGTCATGAAAATCAAACAGAGTGCATTTTGTTCGGGAAAGGCTACAGTTGTAGATCAGATCCTCCTCACCAGATAGAGCCACTAATTTGAATACCTCTGAGGGGGTAATACTTCAGAGGCTGTGAAATATTGGTGGAAATGCTGCGGGTAGGTTACAGTTATGCTAAACGCAGATACTGCATTCATGGTAATGAAAGGGTTAAACATTGTATTTGTCCATAGATTCAGCTTCAGTTAATGAAGAAGATCTGTGTGGAGAGTGAATTAGGACTTTTTTCGTTTTGACAAATAATCTCCATGGTAAAGTAAAACATGAGACGAGTCTCAGTTTTTTTCTACATTTTGTCACACATGCTGACAGTTCTTCGATGTGTTGCGCATTCTGATGATTTTTTGCGGAATCTATTGGGTGCTTATGTGTGATTGCATTTTTCCATGGGTTTGAATGAACTTTGTTCAGGACGCATTTTGTGTTTTGACCCTCAGAAGGCACACTGAAAAATATTTGGATGGTGTGTCCTTAAGTTTCAGTATTCTTCAGGACTTTAAGTGTTGTTCTTTAAGTAATATCATGAAAGTGATTTAATTTTAATTACCATACTTTTCAAAGAAGTAAACTATATTAGCTAATTTTTCAGCGGCATAGCAGGGATGATCGTTTATCGACTATTCCCTATTTGAAGCTGTAGTAAAGAATTTATTATTAAGGTGTTCGTTGCGACTACCCTGTTCATCCATCCTTTGCCATAGATTTAAATGGCAGATCAATCAATATATTGCAAAGCATGCCACGCCACTGAATTTTTTTCGAATTTTCAACAGAATTCGTGACAATGAAGAGCTTTCATTAATGCCAAGAAAGTTCTGTTTGAGGTTTGGGTTCAGGAACCTTGTATTGGTATAGAATACAAATTGAACGTCCGCACAGTCCTATTTTTCTGTGTTCTTTCCTCAAAACATATTTGTAGCATGTGAGAACTAATTGTCATTTTCCTTGTTTCAGTGGAAGCGCCACCCGAGCCTGATGTGTGCCCTGCTCCAGAAAGGAAATCTATACCTAAAGAATGTACAAATTCAAAAGTAAATCGCAGTAAACAACTGGCTCTAGATTGGAAGGTGGAGATGGAAACAAATGCTTATGAAATGCAATGTGACAACTGTAACACGACCATTAATTGTCCCACTATTGATAACCCATCCTTAGAAAGCCCAAAACCCAAGAAACCAACAAAGCGCATTACTGGGAAGAAGAATATTTCTGAAAAAGAATCTGCTGCATCTACATCAAGTGTTTTGGACTGCTCAAATATGCACACCGGTGAAGTATTAGGCTCGAATGGTTCCACGTCAAAATCAAGAGGCTCCAAAGTTTTACCCAAGAAATTGTCAAAACCGAAAACCGAAGCCCTCGAAGATGAACTAGAGATTAAAAAAGCCAAAGAAGAAGAAAAAATTAAACGCCAGAACGATGCATTTGATCTACTACTCGGCAAGAAACCAAGCAAAGGAAGCTCCGCAAGGAAACCCAAACCCAAAACAAAAGGAAAATATATTCCAAAACCTGATCCTTGTCCCGCTACCCGCAAAAAAGCAATCTCTCAGTTGCAAGCACTAGGCGAAAACACTGAATCATTGGAATCTCTGCAAGTAGAAGAGTTAAAAATGCCAGCTTTGAAACCTGTTAAAGCCCCTACCAGAGTCCCAAGTCGAGTCTCACCAGACATTCCAGCCCCAATCTTGAAACCAATCACAGCAGAAGTGCCAAAATTGATCGAGCGCAAAACGAAGCCACCTGCTCTATCTCTTGCGGTGTCTCCAAAAACATTGAAGGCATTAAAATCGATCGACACGTCATCATGTGACTCAGACAGTTGTAAGTTAGATAGCCCATCATTTGATCTGCCTGAAATAGAGCCATATTCTTCTGGTATGATTGAGTCGCCTAAGACAAATGAAGAAGAGGGGGTCAGCCTTCGCAAACCAAACACTTTGGTGAAGAAAACTGTAGCCCCTCAGAGTAAGTGTGACAATGTGTCAGAATTGGAACAGTTATTTTCAGATGACGATTCAGATCAAGAAACAACAAATGCAAAACCATCGAAAGAAACTGAGAAAGACGTTAGTCCTGAAACATTGAAGTCATTGAATGCATTCCGAGAGACATTGAAAGTTATGAAAACCCAAGGAACTTCTGAGCCCAAAAACTGTGAAAAAACGCCAAGTACTGCAGATGTTTACGATTTCGAAGATTAAATTTATTCCCAACTATTTTTACTTACGAAAAGAAAATAGAAATCTTTTATAATCAGGTCAGCATTAAGACTTCCATTAAATATCTGATGTCCTGACATAGCATTTCAAAACACTTAAATGCTATGCTAGAATTGAAGTGTTTGTGTATGTTTCTTTGACATCATCTATGAAAGGCAGCTGAGAAATTTATGAGGTCCAAGAAAACTTATGCATGCAACCACAAGTGGAAGTAATTGATGACGTTAAAGCCCTAAAACACTTGAATCAGATTCTTTACTGTCTCAAAAGATGGTGAGTGCATGGGTTTTAGTAAAATTATATGTAGGCACAGTAAAATTTTCTTAAGCTGACATCTAGAAATTATGAGAAATTCAGTCAGAAATTAGAAGTTAGCCGATGGATCTTTCATTTTGGCGTGAGCGTCCTCTGGCAAGCTTTTGTGCACTCCTCCTGCTTGTCACCCGTGCTCAAGGAAATTTTTTAGATCATTCGTCAACAAGCAGAAGGAGTGTCGAAGAGCTAGCTGTTAAACGCACTCCTCAGAGCTGGTCGTAAAACCTTTCTCAGTCTATTTTCTCAAAACTAATTTTTAGCTGAAGAAAGCTAAAGCACTGTAGTGCATCTCCTTCCAACTGAAAAATTAAATTATTTCACGTTTCTGCTGTCTTATGTATGTCACTTAAAGAAAGCCCATAAAATTTAGGAATGCAAGAAATCTTGGAGCTATCTATATTTTTTTCCAAACTTTCTTTCTCTTTTCATTGAGCACTTGGTTAACACCATAATTCTACTCTAAGTGGAGATTCTTGCTAATAGGATCAAAAAATTTCAGTTAAGGCTTCGTAATAGTTTTTTATTGTAAAACATGCCTCAAGTCAGTATTTTTAAATTAATTTAATTATATACAAGACCAGAATCATGAAAGAATTTGTTTGTCGGGAGAGTTAGTCATTTTGGTGCGCTTAGTGGTCTTTTACTGTACTTGCATCATAATTTTCTGTCATCTGTAACTTGCAAATCTCAGGATTTTCGGAGATCCATGAAATAATAAGAAATAATCAATTTTTTTTATATTCATATTATTATAGTTACTTAATTAGAGGGTTTCTACTGTAAGTTCTCTGAAGGACCCAATGATTTCTTACAATAAACTCAATACCCTTAAGAATACTTATCACAACATACGCCCATATCCATCGCGTCTATTGAGATAAAGGAATCTCTGTGTTTTTTCACAGGTTAATATTTTTCTACGAATCCCAAAGGATTGCTTACCTGTATTTCCACGTCATTTGTTGTATTTTTAAGAAGTGATGATTCTATCATTTTGACTTTGATTTGACCAATTCTTAGCCACTGAGGCTGATTTTTTTATGCGCTATAGACTTATGGTGTCTGAAAATTATTGGAAACCCCGATTAAAATTACTGTTTGGTGCTGCTCCATGAAAACTCAGATCCAAATTAGGAAAACATTTTGAGGTTTTCATAGACCACTTAGTTCTCTAGTCGAGAATTCTTCCACAAAATGTATGACGCTGTGGATTAAAAGAGATACGCAGCCCACTGCGATGAAGTGTAAGCAAATTGTAAATTGTGTTACTTTGTGCATTTCCCCCTTTGAACCCTAGTACCATGTAAATAGATTTAAGTGATACTTCTTTCTTCCTTTCCTTTTCTATAAAATACTGAATTTAGTATTATTGTAGTTCAATTTATCTGTTATTGAATGACTGATTCTACTTTAATCAATAATCAATACTATTTTTACACTTATAATTTGTTGCCGAAAGCTACATGTTGTGTTCATCAATTCTTTTTTATTTACCAGAGTAGTATGATGAGTTACTTAAATAATGTAATTTTAGTTATTTTGAATCTTTTTTTAACTGGATTTTTTTAGTCTGCATCAATGGCTGTATATATATGTTAAAGTAGGATGGTTGCACAGACTATGAGGACAAAATTTTGGGAATAATCATTTTCTCAGCTAAGTTAGTGTTCAGCAAACTGGCACCAAAATCCGCAATCTTTGTATGAAGAACCAAACATTTTTTCATAGAGAAGCTTGTAACTTTTTTGCCTTTGGGTACATATTTCAATTTGATAGAAGTTAAAAGACTTTATGGTGAGCTCTCACGAGGCCTATTAACTCTCATTGGGCAAGTTTAGTTTTTAATAAAAATGTGCCCATTTGTCGACAAAACGCCAAAAGTGGCAGAATGAGTGATGCATTACCTCAGCTTTTGAATGTGTACTGCAATGTACACAATAAACTTGCACACTTCATTTCCATGTGTGGTTGTGTCTTAAGGTCAGTTTTTTGTGTGTGTGTGTACAAAAGAAAGTGAAAAAGTACTAGAGTAAATGCAAAATTATTTTTAACATTGATCTTACATGTGTAATCGAATATTAGGTGAAGAATCAAGATTGTTTATTTTACCTTATCATCCCAGAATTCAGTTATCAATAATGAATCAACAAAATTTTTTTATCCTTTTCTTATTTGTAATCTTGCAATTAATAAAAATCATGTTGAAAATTTTTTATACAAAAGCATCCCATCTTGTTCTTGTTTTTCGCTCACTCTCTCCCACCCTCCGTCCAGTTCTTCTTTGATCCGTCTTACCATACTATCTCAGTTAAAAATGAAATCAAGGGTAGAGCTCAACAAAGACTTCGTGCTTCTAAGTTTCTTATTTCAAACATTAAAGTCTCATTAACTCTTTTCAATGGAACTTTTTTTGAGCTTGGTAGTTGGTTTCAAAGAAAATCAGTGACACCATAGTGTTTCTCGGAAACTTCTACTTAGGAATCAGTACTTAAATCGCAAATCCCTCTCATGTGCGACAGCTCCATTATCTGAGAGGTTTTATAATCTTGAGTCATCAGAAACGTAAATAATTTTCTCAATCCTTTTTCTCTCAAGATTTAAATAGCTGCCACTCATTCAACCAAAAGTATCTCTCTAACTTGAGAAATGACATGTGTATTTTAGGAACAGCACATCATGCAAAATTTGATGTATTCGTGTGATAGAGGCCACCCAACAGTTAAGCAGATCCATGTTTTAAGCTTTCTGATTTCGAAGTTTTCAAGTACCTGTAATTTCCTTGAAAAGAAAATATTTTCAAATTTGCATATTTTTTGACTTGTCACAAGTTTAAAAAAAAAAAAAAATCAAATTTAAAGGATTTGAGTTTGGATTTAACATTCCAATTTTCGAACAGAGCTCCTCAACCACCCTCGTTTTAAATACCCATGCATTCATATAACCGCGTGCAATAAATTTTAAGCCATATACATCTATCTTGTATTCAATGTAGGTTATGAAACCCAAAAAATTGTCTTCTTCAATTACCAGAAAAAAATCAAAATCTTAAAAACGCTTTTGCTGTAACTTTCTTGGCAGTCAATGTCGGTACAAGAATTCGCGCTCAACCAAGTCGAGGTGGACCACATTTTGCAATATGGAACCACTATTTCTGGCTCATGTTAGAAAGAGCATACCTAAATGAGCCATTGGTTTCCCTATGCAGGAAGGTGCTTTTGTGGATGAGCTGGAGATTGTGGTTCCTTATTGCAAAATGTAATCCAAGTGATTAATTTGATACTTAATTTGTTGACTGCCAACAGATGAAGGGATATCTCCTCTTCCTCAAGAAATGGAAGTACTCCTCTATGCCTAGATTTTATAGATCTTATTTTGAACAAGTTAATTCTAACGATTAGAATCAAAGCTGACGATCTCCAATTACTTTTCATAATTTTTGAAAAATATGATGATTATTGTTGTTCAAAACTGCTCATAGGTACAGGAATTTTATTGGCATCAGCAATTATTTGGGTCCATTAAAAAAAGTCATAGCAAGTGCTAAACTGACAGTTTTTTGCAATTTTCCAAAAGTTAAAAAGAAGTAGGGATGTGTCATCTGGTCCCTGTACACCTCAATTTCAAGCCTCTAAATCTTTATTGAAAGGTTCATAAATGAGAGGGGAGAGGGGCAAGTTGGAGAGAAGTACTTGGAGTTTAATCGAGCAAATCAGGAACTTTTTGTCGTCAGCAGCAATATTCTCTATTACACTTTTAGTCTTCTATTCAGACTTTTTGAGGGTCGAGCAGGAGCCATCCCAACAAAAAGACCTTTTCTTCTGATACACATCTGGAAAACTAGAATTTAGGGCTTGAGGGACAAGGCTTAGGTAATGAGTGAGGGCAGTTTTTGCTATTTCAAGGAAAATGTTTTTAAAGTTTCAAAATTACATGGAACCTCATGGCGGAAAAAAAGTTCACAGTCATTTTTTGATGCTTCGAAATTGAATGCTGAGAGAGTTCTTTCCGCAAACTTTACATTAAGATTAATTTAAGGTGAAACAGTCAGTACTTTAATTTTTCGGTCGTATTATGTCCCTCAAAAGTGAATTTTTCATTTTTCGCGGGTCTTCAGTGGTGACTGGTGAGTGAACCGTTGACTATGAAAAATTATCAAATAATTACATCATGGCAACCCTGCTAGAACCGCGAGCAAGTTGTGATTTGCAAAATGTGAATGCAGAAATGGCGGTGAAGTTGTAGTGACAGTCATGGATCGAATAGCTAATTCTTTCGCGAATAGTTATAAGATCTTTATACTAGTTGTCGTTGGTTTAAGTTTATTCCTCAAATTCGTACCCTACTTTATAACCGTGACAGTTTTAGTGATTCTTTTCGGAATCCTCGTGTACTTTGACGCATCCTGTGCAACCGATGTTTGTGCTCAAATCGTTTCCTGGGTTCATTTGCTTTACGCTCAAATTTCTAATTGTTTCGTGAATATCAACGCTCAGCCACGGAAAGTGACCCACCATGGTCCCGTGAACTTTAGGCCTCCTTTTCAAATAAATCATTTAAATTACATGAAAATGAAAAATGACATGCCCAGTCCTATCCCACGTGAACTTAACCTCAATCCGTCGGTCAGACCACTTAGAAACCGCAGTGTCGGTCCCTCACCTGTCCCTTTAGATTATTGTATTAATTTCCGGGATGATAAATCGGCGGGTTCTTCTCATTGCTCTCCAAGAAGTGGCCAGAATCCAAAGAGTCCTATCTTAAATGACATAACCCCAAACTACAGCACTCATCAGCGTTACTCTCCGCCGTCCAGAAGTGATAGGAGTACTAGAAGAGATTACCATGTCCCAAGTCCTGGTCCCAGCTCCATATCAAGTAATTGTAGCCAGTAAGTACAATATCAGACAATTATTTCGGTTTTCCATTTTAAGTTGTATCTTTACCTGTAACTATTTGGTCAACGATAATATTGTCGATAATTTGTCTGCATTGTCGAAGTAAACTTTCAGTTTGCATTGGGTGCGCAATGCTAACGGATATCATGGAACCGTTGACTTACCCGTTTGGAAATGCGTTGTCGGTCGTCTCTGTTGACTGAAAACCGTTGTGTTTTGAGTGTGCTCCGCGTGCACAATTACATTTAGAGGTTACCTAGCTCAATGCTCTCAACTACCTCCTAAGATCGATGACTTGCTGACTTCCATTTGGTAAACTGTCCAGGACATCGGGCGATCCAAACGCAGTTAAACAACGCCGAGCGTTTGGAATTGGGTAATTCCGTTGCCCAACGGTCCCAAACAGTTTACTTCGACAACGCAGCTGACAATGACAGTGTTGTCGGAAGTGGGCCCACACGGTCAGTGAAGTCCTTGCCAAATGAGTTTACGCACTCTTCTACTGTGACAGGAGATCCTCTCTTGTCCCTCTAATTTTGAAAATACATGCCAAAATCAAGATGGCGATCTTCCGTTGCAGTCTAAAAATGCATTAACACATTTGGTGTACCTATACTTTGGTTGGAGTGCAATTCCAATCAAGGATTGATAATATCTTGGATCATGCGATCCTAGGATCGCTGTTTTTGTGGAAAGTTCTTGAATTTTTTTCCTCCTCTGGGTAGTGCATTAATCAAGATTGTTGCTTTAATTCTAAAACTTTTACCGGTTTAAAAAAAAACAGGTAGATAGCTGTCTTTTTATAGAAGATGCAATCAAGGGATGAATCCAAAACTGAGTACTGCTACTGCGACAAAGGGAACTGAGAATTTACAACCAAAAATGTGGCGGCGCACAAGGCGTTTCGAGTGTTAGTAAAATTGCCAATGTGCTCTCATAAATTCTGTCAAAGACCAGAACCTCATTACAGAGAGGAAAAGCTTGTCCATCGGAACACAAAATTTTTTCTCATTACTTTTATGTTTTTGATGCAACACCAGTTGCGATCAGTCAGGTAGGCAACTGCACTGTTCTTTATTTTCTCTTTATAATAAGATTTCAGTCTTAGAGGGAAATTGTGAGCGCACATTGGCAAAATTACCAACACTCAAAACTAAGAATGTTTCGGCAATTTGGTTGGAAGCAGCGCCTTCAGTTGTGGGAAGCAATAACAATTTTAGTTATTATGCAACTGAGAGTATCAACCAAGTTTTGTACGACATAATTTGCTCATTAAATTTTGTTTATTCTTTGTAAAAATTATATGATGTACAACAAAAATTAATTAAATCCACCATTTTTTAGGTTGTACGACAACATTTCAAGTCCAGGATTTAGTGGCCGCATTGCTCAGTGTGTATCGGAGCAGAACTCTCTGAACCGCTCAAAGCTACAAAATCTGGGCGATTTTCCACTAGTTCACTTCAATCAGCAAGAGGCCAAAAAAAAGTTGTCTCCCAATAACAGTCAGACTACTTCAAAACCAAGAGTCACTGTACGCATTGCACCTCCTGCAAACAGGTAAACAGATTTTATGGCATTTTCAAAAATTAACTTTTGCCTTACTTAGTAAGCCCCTAAAAAGCATGCTGTAATTAGACTCCTCTTGTCTGAAAAGAGTGAAGTTTACAATTTGCCCCTGGTGCTCAACCTTCAGCCTGAAGATTTCAGATGTAGGTTAATCACCAACGGCAATTGCAAATTGGGTTCACGCAATCCGCTCGGAGAATGGTTTAACAATTTCTCTTAAATCTCCCAAAAAATACTTTTACTTATTATACTGTTTGCCAAACAAACCATTTTTTCTTTTTATTATAAGTGTGCAACAAACTCTCTAAAGCAAAATAAACGTTTTCATCCTCTTCCTCCAGTGGTCACATAGTTCTCTCTCTTTAACAGTTGCAATTTGTTTTCTAATTCCAGATCTTTGAAGAAAGTTTATAATGTTGAACAAGAAGAGAAGATGAAATCAGTTCTCGAAGTCTTGAAAGAAATGTCTCGCAAGAGGATGTACTCATCTGTAAGTTGATTGGTTGAATTTATATCCTATGAAACTATTTTCTCTTGATTTATTTCCTTCCCAAAAAAACCTAATTTTGCACTCGATAGCAAAGTAAGCTATCCTCTTAGAGCCATTTTTGAGAAAAGAGGCATTGCTCAAGCATGTTTTTTAAAGCTGCATCATCTCTCTACAGTTGACACAATGGGTCATGAGGTAAGGTCTGAACTGGAAAAAAGCTTAGTAAAAATTTGTTACCCATCAGATTTTATGATTGTTAATCCTTCGTCAATCCATGTAACGAAAATTGAAATCTTCTTAAGTGTCATGGCTTGTACTATTTCAGCTTGGAATAAGCATGAGAAATACTCCTATCAATACACTGTAGATCTGAACGCAAAGATTCAAGTCCTAGAAACAAATTCGGATTTGTTTGAAAATGTTGTAAAACCGAGCATTAAGTAACCCAAGGTCTTTTTAGTCCTTATTTGTTAGTTTCAGATTTAACAATAATTCAACCTTTATCTCCTAGATAAAGCTGTGATCTGTTTAGTCCTTTTTGATTTCATTAATTTGATCCCAATGATTCTCTTCAATTTTTTTTTTATTTTATTTTATTTTTTTTTTTGCGTTTTCTGTTTTTTTCTTATCACTCTCTATTTATATTTGCAGGTTGACACAGATGAAGCAGAAAACTGCAAAAGATTGAGGACCACCTCTCAGTCTGATACTCCTATCAATAGACGTGTTCCTATCTCTCCCAACAGTATAATGTCCTTAGATATTACACCTTTGTAAGTATTGATATCGCTCAAATTAACTTTGACATCACTTTAAGTTGTTTCTTAGGTCATTTTACACCCAGTTTGATTGTTAGGAAAAACAGTTCTAATTTTTTGTCTCTGTTTCGGATGATGGTAATAATCCAGGGTGTCTACTAGTAAATAGTACTGATTTTTCAAGGGCATTCTGGAAGTACTGAAAAAGTGCGGAAATTCCGCAAGAAGGTCCAGAATTTTTTCCTTCATACCATGCATTTTTTTTTCATAAAGCTCGGAAAGTATGTAATCCTGCAGGTGTTGATTCTTAGAGTATTATTTGCCTGCAAGATTGCCCACCAGTCATGAGGCCGCAAGTCATTTAATCTTCAAGCCACCAAATGAAATTTTGTGGCTACGTCTTTCAAATTTTTAAATTTTACCAAATGGAGATATTGTAAAAGGACTGAATATATCTGTTGAAGAGGTGCTGAATTTCTTGGGAACGTGCGAAAAAGTACTGTAAACGCACTGATTTTTGACCAGTCTGCTTTAGTAGACACCCTGTAATCTGTAAAAAATAAGCACCTGATGGCATCATAAAACCACATTTGTAATGTAATTTTTTATCGTGTTTCATTTCCCTCAAGTCTAATGTCAAAGAAACAAAAGAGTCATAATTTTGTGTAAAGAAAACACTGCAATTTTAAAGCTTCATCATACATTAAAAAATCATATTCTCATCATAGTTAGGAGAGAGTTGGATTAATAATTCTCTTCTAGAGTTGGACATAGATGTATCTGGTAATTCTGGTTTGACTGCCGATCATCTGAAATGCCACTAGATTTTCTGGACGGACATGATTTTTGCCAGTCTTCAGATCCAGCAAGACGTGATTCTAGGATATCCACATCCTTGCATTCCTTACCAGATAATCTGTGCTGATTTGGTATACTGACGTGCTGTACATTGATTTTTAACCAAGGAAATTTTTTGGCCTATGTTGTATTTTTACCTCCCTTTTTTTCCAAGGCAACCTCAAACATTTCTCTGTCCTTCGACATGGCTGAGAAATAATGCTCACAAGTTTTGGACAGTTATTATTATTTTTACACTTCCCAATTATATTTCTGTGTGGTTTCTTATGTTTAAAACATATTTGAATGAAGAAAATAAGTTTTACCTAATATAATTTTTTTGATGCTGTTCTCAAAGGGGTAAACGCATTCGAGACACGTCATCAGACTCTATTGATGAAGAAGTGAAGAAGAAGCGGAAACAAGTATCCACTACGAACAATGAAATTAAAAGTTCCCTGAGTTCTAGCTTGGCTATTACACCTCCTCATTTATCAAGATCAAACTCCAACAAACGAAAAGCAACAAGTAAGCAGTTTCAATATTACTAGGTATAATGTAAATTTTAGTCAGATGTCAGGGAATTATCTGAGAACTTGAAAAACCTCTCTTAGCCTATACTTTCAACCAAGTTGCTTCTCCTTAAAAAGAAAAATGTTAACGAGATCTTTTGTTTGAGCTCTGAGGGTAGCACTTACTTTTATCTTTATGAAAATGTTCTTGTAAATCAGATTTGTTTTGCTATCCTGTATACCTCATGAGGTCTCTGTCAATGGGCCTGTTGCAAACTTTTGCTAGAGCAAAAATAAGGTTTGTTACTCATAGAAAATGTCTCAAAAATCATGATGAGCGCTTTGGCAAAGTCTAAAATACACTCCTTACTTCATAATTTGCATAAGAAATTTGCATTTTTTCAAGCTTCTCACCTCAAAAGCGATACCACGGCACAGATGAACATTTTGTTAGATGAGTCATTCCATCCAACCCCTGCTCACAAGGATACTATGCAATATTCAACACATCCGACGCCAATCCGTCAAAACAATGTGATGGGACGATGATTCTAAGCACTTGATAACAATCGGCGTGTTTACATTCACATTTTTCTCTTGGTGATAGATATCTGCCTTGATTAACCTTGTGCTCTCCTCAACTTGAGGACGGAAGCATCGGCCATGTTGAGCAGGGATTGAAAAGAACGACTCCTCTAACGAAATGTTCACCTGTGCCGTAGTATCCTTTTTGAAGCGGGAAGTTTTAAAAAATGTAAATTTCTGAAGCAGATTGTGGAGTTAGGAGTGCATTTCAGAGTTTGCCGATGGGCTCATCATAATTTTTGAGACATTATCTTGAAGGAACAACTACTATTTTTGCTCCAGCAAAAGATTGCAACAGGTCCATTTTGATTTCTTGATAATAGATCAGTTGCGCTAGCCGCAGAATTGTGTCATGAAAATTCCAAATTCTTGATCAGCAAATAAAATAAGATCCTCCTAACACTAAATTTCCATATCCAATATTAACAGAGATATAGACCTTTAAAAGCCCTGGCTTCAGATATCATCCACCATTGTGAAGCATACCATAGTCTCTCTCATCTGAGTTTTAAGTCAAGCAAACAATGTAAATGTGGGAATCACTAATTGATAATCTCAGAATAGAAGGTGGAAGAAATCATGGTATGCATTACCAAGGTCCATGACATCATTTACAGGAGAGCAATATCTCTGACAATTCGGGATGCGGAAACTAGGCACCTGAACATATCTTATTATTTTTTGTCAATCTATAAGCTCAAACCATCAAAGCACCATTTAGTGACTTGCATAATTAACCTATTGGCTGTGTAGATGATTTACTTTACTTACCACTCTTCTGAATCAAAAAGCTGGTGTTTTTTCTATTCTAATCAAGGGCAATATAGTCTCTTAAAATAATAAATAGCACACCTCCGAAGACTCCAAGGTTAATATGCAACTGAAGCCCAAAAAAGGTACAGTTTACCAAAAAATTGAAGCAACATTCTGTTTTATCTTCCTTGCTGAGCTATCATTTTGCCTTCCTTTATTTTTAGATGACATTACCTCAGCAGACAAACACTTCAAAGCAAGCTCAATATCAGATCAGTCAAGTGAAACATCTTCTGAAAAATCATCTTTAAGTTCTCATTCGGTAAGTCAAGACACAGTAATGAAAATTCCTTCTCAATCTCTTGTATTAGCAGCTCTATTGTTAGGTTGGTAAGAAGAATCAGAATAAAATTCATTCATCTGGAATTTGATCAAAGACATTGAATCAAGTAGACCGTGCATCTGGCTCAGTCTTGTACAGGCGAAGCATGACAAGTTTCTTGGAACTCCATGATGGGAGGGCAGGAAAGGGGAGAGAGCATATGTTCGAAGCACTCGAAGAGACTGCAGAGAAGCAATGGTGAATTCATTTGTACGCTCGGTTATTTGCAAATAACTCGTTTTGAGTCTATTTTCAGACAAAATTCCTGAGGACAAAAGCTGTAGAGTCTATAATTTTACAATCAAATTGCAAAGTTTGGCTTTTCTAAATTAATTACCAATCCAACAAAAATTCACTGGGGCCGCTATTGCGCATACGCAGATGTGCCCAGTTGAGATACTTAAGCTCATCAATGTGAGGTCTGCGCTCTACACTCATCATTCAGTACGCCATGCGATTTTTTAAAAGTTGTAACGCCTTCCGTAACACAAGATGCACGGTCTATATGATTCAGTGTCTTTGATTTGATGCACTCATCCTTATTCGCACAGCTCTAGTTCCAATTTGATGATAGCATTTAAGTACTAACACTAAATTGAAGCAATAATTCAATTATGTATTCAATCTCTTGGATTAAGAAAGTTACTCATTTAAAAAGCAAAATACAACTTGTCAGGAAAAGAGCAAAAATGTCACCTCGCACCTATACAGGGTGTCTACAAGTCCAGAATTTTCGGAAAGACAGGAAATAGTACTAATTTTTTAAGAGTGGTCCAGAAGTATTGATAAAGTGTGAAAATTCGGCGTGAAGGTTCAGGATTTTTTTTCCTTTTTTTGTCATTTTTGTGGTAATTCGCAATTTGAGGGTGATTTTCAAATTCTTTGAATTCGTCAAATGTAGGTTCTGAAAAAGAACTGAATTTCTCTGTTGAGGAGGTATTGAATTTCTTAGGAATGTACTGAAAATGTACTGGGAAGGTACTGATTTTTGGCCAGCCTGCTTTAGTAGACACCCTGCTTAGGATGTGAAATGAATGCTAAGGAAGGCTTTACTTGGTGATGGCCTTTTGCACGAGGAAACTTTTCTTGGATTTCTTGTTTTGAGCTCAAGTGAGCCCTCTTTTTTTGCAGAAGTGTCCATACCTAGGTTTCAACTCTATCTGTGATGATTGTGAATTGAAAGCACGTCCTTTGCTGAACCTAGTGCATTTCGTGCAAGTCGTTTGTAGCAAACATAGAAATCTTTAATTTTAGGGTCAATTTTGGATTGTTGATTAAGTATTTTTTTTTCTTTATTTGGATATTTACTTATAACTTTGCAGCAATTTTCTCAATGAATATTTACAGTATTTTCTCCTCCCTCTTGCAGGTAAATGCTGAAGCAGAAAACAATAATGATTCAATCGTTGAAGAAGTTTCGAGTGAAAATACCGAGATAGAGGCGAGGCGAGAAATTTCTCTTGACAAAACCAGCGGCTCTAGTGTTATTATCAAAAAGACAAGAAAAAGTTCCGAGGACAGTGTTGATAGTAATAGTAGTTTGTCACATGATGAAACTGGTGTGCTACGACTAAAACCCATCCAAAGGAAAATTCCTGTCCTGAAAACTCCAGAAGAAAAACCTAACAAGGATATCTTGCGCCTACCCAAAGATTGGGAAGCTAATCCAAGATCTCTACAAAAAACACCTAAAAATCCTGGAAAAATGTTGAAAAAAATTCTGTGTGCCATTGAAGGAACAGGTGAGAGCATTTGACTTTTTACCTTGGAGCAAAGCTTGAGTTCAATTATTAGATTTTTAAAAGTGCAGTTATTCAGTGTTCTCTTTGATTGTTTTTTCATGAAAAACAGTTTACGATACCTAATTGAAAGACCTTGCTTAGAATACCAAGAAAGGAGCTGGCCAAATTTTGGTATCATTTGATAAAATGTTGCTTATGGCTTCCTGAGCCCGCTTAGCTCTTAAAATGCAACTTTTCGTGTGTCAATATCGAAAAAATCAGAGCTAAGTAATGAATTTTTCAAATTTTCTACGCATGTTTTCTAATGGAGATGTAAAGCTGCTGATATGTATGTGCAGATGCTACACTGCAGGCTATTATCATTTAGAGGAATTTAATTACTTTCTTCTGTCTCATCTTCCTGGCCTGCAAGGAAACAAAAGCTCGCCTTGATCATCATTCAGATGCTGCAATATTTCTTCTAAAAATTGCATGTGAAAATGCCAAAAGTTAACTTTACAACCGTGCTTTTCTTGAGATTGATACATCAAAAGATCGATTTTCAAAGCTAATTGTTGTAAATAGGCTGTAAGGAACATATATAAAAAAATGACGAAATTTAGCTGGTGCAGAATTTCTTGGTGCAGAGTACCAAGGAAGTTATATAAGGCAAAAGCAACAGCACTATTATAATTTCTGATATGCTTTATGAAATTTGGAGAATATAAAAATAATGATTTCAAATCGGTATTTGTCCGAATACTCGTTAAAGAAATTAAGCCATTTTGGCAGCAGTTATTAAAATGACCATTGGACATGTCACCCTGAAAATGGCGAGCATCACAATGATGACAAATTATATTCATTGAACCGACTGAAAATTTGGTAACAAAATTTTCATCAAAGTTCTGATCATCAATTTTATACTTCCGAAATGAAGAAATGAAACTTTGATTTTCTATACTAATAACAGAGTTAAGTTCTTGCTTCACTAAACGAACATGCGAAGAATTCTGGAAAACGCGACCACGTTTTGGAGG
Source organism: Bemisia tabaci (assembly GCF_918797505.1). Taxonomy (NCBI): domain Eukaryota; kingdom Metazoa; phylum Arthropoda; class Insecta; order Hemiptera; family Aleyrodidae; genus Bemisia; species Bemisia tabaci. The sequence continues at coordinate 61,963,647 of NC_092794.1, read as the reverse complement.
ACGACCGCCTCGGTCATTGAAAATTTCACTCATAACAACTGTTAAATTTAAAATTAAAATTAGTAAAAATTATTATTATTTTAACAAAATCATAACTGAAAAGTTCAATTTTTAAATTAAAAAAAATAAATCAGAAGAAAAAGGATGAAATGAAAATGGAAATTAATAATAAACATATTTATACACATTGAAAAGAAACAGCGTGAAAAGTTCTGATCGGAAATGAGAAAAAAAACTTGGAGGTTATTGCCTTAATGAGGAAAAATTGGCAATAGGAAAAATATGGAACCAATCATGAAAAACCGTAAAAAAAAAAAAAAAAAAAAAAAAAAAAAAAAAAAAAACGCGGGAAAAGAAAAATGTAAGTTGATGGCAGTTGAGTGTTGGAAGTAACCTCACTTAATGATGATTGTTGAATGAAAACAGCTGATAAAAAGACAGCAAACAGTAAAGTAAGATGCGTAGCAACAAAACTTTTCCGAAAAACAAAAAACCCCCACTTCCCCTCATCCAATTTATGAGTTTTTAGGGATTTAAAAATCGGGGACGAACCCCAGAAAATAATTTATAGTTTTCCCGAAGCATTGAGAACAACACCTTTCAAATGAACCAACGCCCCTCGCAATTAGTACAGTGGTTGATTCACAATTTCATTCTATTTTTCAAATTAAATATTAAGATACCTAATTTAGTTTGAATTTACGCATCCAAAAAATTTAATATCTGGATCACAAGCTGTTCGTTGTACAAATCCAGTTCTACATGAAATTTTGATGAGAAAACTTACATCATCATAAATTGCACCTCGTCTATTGGTCCATTGAGTAGGCTAACATTTTCTGACTATTTTTACTGCAAAACAGTCCCACAGTAAAGTCTTGTAACAGTTTGTCTTAATAGGTTATTTGAAAAATATGTAATTTTGTTGCTTACAGAGGACATAAATTTTGATTCCATGCCTGAGCACGTGAAGAAACTAATCGCACATGTAGATGATGTAGATAGTTCAAACAGTCCAGTCTCGAAAAGCACTGCTGACAGCACCAAGGAAATCAGGAGTGAACAAAAGCAGTCCCCGTTATCAAGCAATGCAGGTATTAATAAAGCCAGCACCAGTGTCACAACATCTTTCGCTTCACCTGTTGTAAGCTCATCGTTGTCATCCTTCAAATTCCCCGACTCAGGAGCAAAAACCGGCAGTCCCTTCACTTTCTCTGCATCAAGCCAACTGTCTAATCCATTGTTAAGTGGGCAGCGATAGTCTTTGTTGAATGTGCCGTGCGCATGAAAAACGTACGTGCATTGAGGAGAAAGTTTTATACCCTACTATTAAACCAGTAGGAGAGTTGAAATGAAGTCTGGTCAGTCTGTCGTGGCGAAGTTAGGTTTTTATTTTGCTTTAGAGAAGCTGCCAATATTGGTAGATTAAGTTTTTTTTTTTTTTTTTTACTTTGTATCCTACATCTAGTGTCACTTAATTGAAACTCTCATTAACATGATTAGAATTTGCTTTATTTTTTATTGTTGTTGGAGCTTGTTCAGAAACTGTGCATGAAGAGACTGTATGCTTTTTCTGAGTACAAATAGAAATTTGACCTTGATAGTTGGTTCACCTTTCCAAATGGGCTGATATGTATTCGCTAACATTTATATTTTCCTTGATTGAAAGTGGACCATTATCACGGTTTATCTATTCTAAACCAACATATAAGGAAAAAAGTAGCATTTACAAAAGGCGTAAAGTAATGCAAGTTTCGGTTTTTTTAGCAAAAGAAAATACACATCATATTTTGGTTTGTGTTTACCTAAAGCCAGTGTAATTACCTGTGAACTAAGACTTTATAGAGCTTAGCAGGTTAGCATTTTATTGATTGCCAGAGTGTTGAAAATGAAGTGTTGAATTTTACTCCTCAGAACTTCTAGTTATTTTTAGCTGAACTTCTAATGAATTGTCGGGCTCATCAGTGAACGGGTTATCTTCTATACGCTACTCTCTTGTTTTAGGAGGGGGTTGAAGTTGTAAACCAATTATTCATCACCTGTTATTACTATTGTGAAAAAAATCAGTGTTGTCTTGAAGGATTTGCTACAGTTTAATGGAAACCTCGGCGCATAGGCTATGGCATTGGTTGCTCCCAATGTAGAAGGGTGGAACCTTTTGAATTAGGACCCAGTTGACTACTGCATTGAGATTTCCACTCAACTGTTAGGAATTCTTTAAGACAACTTAGATATTTTTTAAATAATGACAATTTGTGATGTAAAAGTGATGGAATGGCTGTGAAGTAAATGTAAACGTGTGAATTAAAGGCTATAATACTTTGACCCTTTCCTGAAACTAGGAAGTAGCACCTAAAAAACAACTCTTTTGCTGTTGAAGTCAAAAGTTTGTCAGAAGTCCAGCTAAAAATCCTGAAGGGTAAAATTCAACATCTCATTTTCAAAGCTCATTAAAACAATCAAAATCAACCTACCTTAGTTCCGTAGTCCTTATCTTAGTTCCGTAAGATCTTGTTTTGTAGATAGTTACAGTGACTTCAAGTAAACATAGACAAAAATTTGACAGTTGCTTCTGTTTGCTCAAAAAGGGGAAACTTGCATTACTTCTTTAATATCCTTTAATCATTGAATGACTTCTTTTTGTAAAATGGGTTGAGGTTATTTGCTCAGCAAGCATCCGTACTTTTCAAGCAAAAATTGCTGTGATCGGATTTTCAATCAAAATTGTGTTCATTAAGAAAAAACAAGTTTTTATTTAATACTAAAAGTTGGGCCTTAAAAAATCAATATTTGATTAGTTTCTATGTTCAGGCTGATATGTTAAAGATTGCCAGAAAAATGTATTTCCAATGGTTGCAAAGATTAGTTTAGTAGAATAATAGAGTCAAAGGGAACTAATAAAATGTAACCAAGAATTCACAAAAGAATACAGGAGAGTCAAAAATAATGGAGAATCATGTAAGCCATGTAATTTGCCTGATGGTTTGAGGCATGAAACCCACACGATGGTTTAACTCCCTATGTAGAGTAACTCAAATCTTAGCAGGTCCCCTTCTCTCCATGATAAAGGTTTTCAATCATCATATTGCAAAATTTAAAATTAGACTTTCCTGTATCTGCAAAGATCTCTCAAATTTTGAGTCTACGTTTCAAAGCTCTATACAGTCAATATTCAATGTAATCCAACCAAAATTAGAAATATGCTATATGGAATTGAAGGCCCCAATTACCAAAAATGCAAGCTCTCTAATATACTTTGGATGGTAACTTCCCCAGCTAGGATGTATTTTGTAGACTTGAACCCAATTTGCAAAGGTCTCTTTATTTCTTTTGCACGGAATGGGTTGTCAGACTCAACCATCTACATTTATAAAAGTTGTTCCAGTTATTAAACGTAATCCAATTCTTAGCATGTGACTGTAATGAATAAGTGTTCTAAAAATCCTTCTAATTCTCCTTTCATAAGTGACTAATCTCGATCAAAGAGATACGACTCGGCTTATACTTAAGTATGATTCCCAAGTTTTGAAGAAATATTTAGTTTCAGTAGAATACTTGAAGTTCTTTAGTGTCAGTAATCTTTTTCATTAAAGATTTTCCTCTTTATAGTCTTCTTTTACTCCTCGTGTATCAGTCCCAAATAATATAAATTGATCATTTATACTAGAAATGAAGCCACAAAATGAGACACAAAAATGCAAGATGTTTTTGAAAATCACATTTTCATTTGTAATTCAAGATAGAATGACGAAATAAGAAGGGGGAAAACCCACTGAAGTGACTCGCCGCTAATTGTGAGAATCTCATCAGAAACGTCTTAGTTTTGTGTTTCTTATTTTGCAGGCCTAATCTCAGTCCTATGATCCTAGGTTGTTCTCAATATTATAATTAAATTTTTGTTTTAAAGAGGGAACAAGTTCATTTTCTAAGAAGCCCCATTTTGCATGTATTCTAATGCACTCCAAGTCTAAACGAAATGAACTTGTTTCGTTTTAGGAAGAACGGATTAACTTGTTTTGTTATCACTGACTTTTCAGTTATTGATAGATGAGTTGGGCTGGAAGTTCTGAAGGAACTGTTCCAATTTTGCATTATTGTATTAGCACTGTATTTGATAAACCTTTTGTTATAATGATTCTAATATCTTATTTTTCCTATCATCTCTGTAGCTATTTCTTTCTCAATTTTAAGTTTATTTTTATTTGCCTGAGCTCCTCTTTTAATTATTTTCTTTTCATTTATTTTTATTCCAACCGCCATCAACAGATGCCAGATCGATTTTCTGTGGGTTTTTTTAAAGAAAAATGTGTCATCTACATTAATATGAGCACACAAATATATTTTCAAGAAAGTCCCCATAATTTACGTTGCATCCCCACTGTATATGGTTTTCTACCCCTTAGTCAAGACTAAAGGTCTCCAAAAGCAACCACCAGGAATCCTACGTATTTATTTGAAAACAGGTTTTTCGTTTTTTCGTCATTTTATACTTCCTTTCAAGAGGTTCTACAGGAAAAGTTTTATGTAGTCGAATTGGCATCTCCTATCATGTACGTATGTTAAAATACTCAAGAATTATCAATTTTAAAAATGTTTGCTGGGTCAATTCTTGCTTTTGGTCCTGGAAAAATTTGCAAAAAAAACCATTCGGATATTACGGAGAACAAACTTTAGAATCTTTGAAAATTGAATTTGAATGACTAGTTGGTATACCTGTTAATTGGAGTATCTTCTTCTCTTGAAGGATCTTGCTTTTGTCTTTTCAAATTTTGCATTATTTTTTGTTAAAGATGCTCACAGGACTTAGGATAATTTTAACTAGTTATGCTAAATTTGTCAATCATTAATGTGAAACATATTAAATTCGCCACAAGCTACTGCTGTAATCCTCCAAAGAGCTTAGGCAGAGTCAGTATGTCAGTGAGCAATATTTCTCAGCCGTGTAAGGAAATAGAAATGCATTGCAGAATAGAGCTTTTGCACTCAAGCAAAAATAATGATTTTAAATTAATCTTTGAATTTCTATGTGCAGAATACCCTACCATTTTTTATCTCTGCCAAAGATCACCTCAAAGTATTAGTCGAAATCTCAGTCCTGAAGCTTTCAGTTCAATCAGCAATGACAGCCCCTTTTTTTTTCCTGAGGCATAGTCTTGTAAGGTGTGGCACTTGAGGCTCGCAAGATCGCTTCGTCAGTTGGTGATGGAAGACGGCCTGAGGATCTGTCAAAGAAACTTAATCAGAGTTCCTCTGACAGCTTTTTATACTGCCTTTGGTTGCTGACTTGTGCAACGGACTAGCAAGCTGCAAGTGCTATACCTTAAAACTGAATGTGATCATTTGAATAATTGTCAGAAAAGAGATTACTGGCGCATTGGCTGCATCTGTAAAAAGTGAGAGACGATGGCAGAGTGACTTTTCTTATAGATCAAATGTTTGGAACCTTTGAGAGTTTAAAGTTTTTAGTTTTTGTTCCAGCACAAGGGCATCAAAAATTGTTTTTCAAATTATTACAAAGAAAGCATTTGGATAAAGCAACTTTTATTAGTATGCTGGAGGTCCCTCATTATATGATGTTAAAGCAGAAGATTTCTAAGCCACCAGACAGGTTTGGAAATGCTGCTTGTAGAGTTAAACTATTTCTAGAGTTACATTTTGAACTTGTAAATATGTGTATGTACATATTAAATTTTAGAAACTTCAAACACTGTAGAAAATTTTCGCAATGTAAGACTCCCTTTTTTTAGTTCTAATTATTGTTCTTATTCTTTAAAATCATGGTCAAACCAAAACATCCAGCTAACTATCAGTTGAGCATCATCTCTGAAGTTTAGTTTTGATTTTTAATCAATTATGTAGGAAAAAGATGTCTCAATTAGCGAACCAATAAAACTATCTTTGAATTGAAACCTGCGTGTATTCTTTGTTTGAAAATATTTCAAAACTGGAAGTGCTAAGACTGACATCCTACAGATTTTCTGATCTCACCCAGTTCTGTAAGTTCGTCTCCCAGCTGAAATGAATCCAGGCAACAAGCCCAAAAATACCATATTCATTTCCATTCATAATTTTTGTTATTTTTTTATTATGTTCTGAACCTAAAATTTTAAGGAATCAAGAAACCATCACACTAAATGATTTCAAGGTATGAAATCGAAATGTTCGTAAATGAAGTCTGTATTTAGAGCTAAACAAGGAAGTCCATCAATTGGATTGACAGTATCATTTAAACAGCGAGGCTCTCTAATGCTACACTTCTGAGGCTTTTTTTTGCATTCCCTGTGAATCTAATTTCCTAGAACTAGCCCCATTGAACATTAAAATAAAATGAGTATTACTCTGAGACAAGTTGATAGTGAAATTACGGAGCCATGTATTGGTCTGCTATCTCCTTTGAACTCTTACTTTTTGAAGAATGACTGATCTTACCCATTACAAAAAATTATATGTTTAGGTCAGGTTAAGGACCAGATTTCGAGATATATTTAAAAAACAGAGGCAACTATTATGGAATCAAAAGATTTTTTATTGGAGGTTTATCACAAACTTTTAATACAAATGTTTTTTTTTAAAAATTTCTCATAGGATGCATTATCAAGTAATACCTTTTGTGCATTCCTACTTACTTAAGTTCATATATTAAGTAAGCATTCACAATACTCAATTTTTTACTTTTTTAAGTTAGGTAATACCTATTTGCCTAAATTTTTCTTAAAACTATAAGCACCTTTTTTCTTACAAAAACTTAGTCAAAGTTTATGCTCGTCTTATATCAGATATGAATATTGTCAGGCAGTGATGCTGATGATGTCAAAACTCCTCTTCGGCCGGGTGTCACTCCAAGGTTTTCCCAATTTATCCATGATAAACGAGCTGTGAGATCTGCAAAAAAATGATAAGTGGAGGTCTAAGTAGAGCTCTATAATAGCTTTATCGTCAATGGATGATGAATTTAGAGGAGTCTCGCTCATTTAATCATAAAAGCAATTATTTAAATTATTCCATAAGAGCAAATTTAACACCTTAAAATAAAACTGAACACGCGGCATATCAATTACATGTAGGGGAGGGGGGGGGGGGGTTTGCACAAGATGCGTGTTTAAACTTGTCTTGGGCGCACTTTTTTTGAAATCCCTGTCCACAGTAGCATAATTAGTTCTAGAAACTTTGTACGAAAGTTAAAGCTGCCATCTCTTATTGCACCAAAAGACAATAAAATTAGAAAATAGGTACGATAGATTGATACTCTCGGGAAATGAGAGACTTTTCCGTCTTTTCTCGTAGACACTTTTTTTTTTGGAATTCAAAATATTTTTATTATTACCCATGTTTAAAAAAATCGCAAAATTTGCCGCCATGGGCCGCGACCCGTGCCCCCCCCCCCCCCTTCAATCCGTCATTCTGTCCCTGATCATTGATCTTTTCCATTGTAACTTACAATCAGGGAGTGTGCACTCTCGACGAGGGTTGCATGTCTCCGAAAATGAAGGGGCAACATACTTTTTGATACACACGTTTTTACTGATTAACACCCCCCCCCCCCCCCTTTTACTCGTTATTGTTTAAATGAGCCTTCACAATTTTTTCTCCTGAAATTCAAGTTAGAAAAAAAAAATAAAAAAAAAAAAAAATAAGCCGGACGTTTTTTTTGTAAAGGTAGGAAAACATTTTCGGCAGGATAAAAATGCTACAAGCAGGACGATTGATTTCCCTAAAATAAGCCTTGAAAACTTCAAGAATCGAAGTAGCTCTCTATAAGTGACACGTGCAGGCAGTAACAGGTACTTAGTACACGTGTACTATGTGCGTTTGAATCCGTTTGATTCTACAGGGATGAATTTGACCGTTTTGACGATTACTCTGCTGGGACCGACGACCCTGACGTTTCTCGGAATACACGCATTGCTCTCTCCTTCTGAGAAGCGCTGCTGTCGCTCTACCTAGGCTTTTGGCTAATGAAGTTCCAAGAATCATCGGGAAATCTTCGTCCATCTTCGTCGAAGATAAGTGTGGCTGAAGTGTGATAAGTTGTTGGTGGTCTCTTCAATCCGATTGCCTTTTGGTTTGTGCGAATACTTAGCTCCTGAATTTTCTCGGATTGCCATCTTTCTGAAGTCTCTAATTCCTTGAGTCATTCACCTGTTGATTTTAGCGAACATATTCGTGTGATCGCGCGTAGAATCTTAAACGATTTCAACATGTCAAGCGAGGTGAGTGCTTCTTCAACCTGAATTACTTATATATCACCCACTCTTGTGCAGGTTACCAATTTGTAGTTATTACTCTCTTCCTTTCTTTTCGATTGGAAACCCTAATGTTTGTAACATCTCCTCTCCTCTCCTGCACGTGAACTCCCTTGATAATGCTCCAATTTAGGCGGTCTGAAGCAACATGTGGGCTGCAATGTCTGTATCTTGAAAGGAATGTTGACTTCTACGGACTTTGTTAGAGGAGCAAAGTAAACAAAATGTGAACTTGATTTTGAATAATCATTCCCTCATTTGGATGTCAACAGTGTCAACTGTGAAATTGTGAGTTACTTGATAAAGCTCCAATTTAGGCGGTCTGAAGCAACATGTGGGCTGCCATGTCTGTACTTATTTTGTAAGGAATGTTGACTTCTATGGACTTTGTTAGAGGGGTACTTAAAGTAAACAAATTGTGAACTTATGAGTTTAAATAATCATTCCCACATTTGGATGTCAACTGTGAAATTGTGAGTTACCTTGGTCGATTCATTCATAGTGTATTCAAGTGCCTACTTAGTTTCTCTTTCACAACATGATAGTACTATTTACGGTATGACGCTGGGTCATTTCCCCAAATTTATAGAGACGAGATGAATCATGGCTGATTCCACACAGTCCCAACTCCAAATTCATTTAGACCCTGGAATCTCCACCTGCCTCAGTGTTTATTATTAGTCAGTTAAGTCAGTCAGTTGTTTCTCACGTGTTCATCATGACTGAAGTTATGTCCCTCGAGCCCTCATCACATATGAGCATTTTTCACACTTTTATTTACCCGTACCAAATTACAGTATATGTACCTATCATTTTGACTCTTACCTTTATGTCTTGCCAATTACAGTCATAATATATTCAGGGATATCGTAGACTGCACATTTGAACTTGACTGTTTATACATGAATAAATTACTATGAACATTCTTTGACCAGGGTCAACTTTGTATGCTGAAAAATTCATTTTTCATTCTCTTGTGCTCTCTAAAATCTAGGTAACCTGAGAAGGAAGAGGGCAAGAGGGCGAAAATGTTGCATATGTGACTAATTCAAAAGAGTACCTAGTATTCTTGATATCATACAGGAAAGGGGACACATGATGCATGTACCTATGCATCACTTAAAATTTTTTAGTCATACTCAATGTGAGATGGATGAGCAGGGGGAGGTAAGTGCCCCTCCCCTCCTCCTCTGTTCGATATTAGATCTTTTTTGGGCGGGAAGGGGGGGGGGCAGTTTTGCTCAATTCAGGGACATTTTCAAGATTTTTTTAAAGTTGTGCTCTGCACCCCCCCCCCCCCCTTCACGATTTGGGTAGAATGGAACTCCTAATATATGGTTTGTATGCATGCAGACATATATATAATACAGGTTTGCACTTTTTCTTCCTGACGGACGGAGGGATACTACTCCTGCAAACACGAAAAAAAAAAAAAAAAATCACATGGTGAGAGGACATGAAGGAATAGGTATTTCCTCATCCTATATGCATCCGCCAGTTTTCTGTTTTTTCATATGTTCATTGAACAAACGCTATTTTTCCGTTCATTTAATACGTAACGCTGAAAATCGGGAACCTCCATCCCCTCCCCCCCGTAACGCACCCGCAACGCAGGTGTACACCCTCAAAAACACACGGTTTGACAACTCCCCCCCCCCCCCTCCTTTTATTTCAACAGCTCGTGATGCAATTCGGATGTAAAACCAACTCGCGTCGATTTTCATATTGGATTTTCGAACGTTCCGCGTTATCACGCGTTACACGCTCATTCTAGCGTTATGTACCGCACCCCTACGAGTCCGAAAATAACTTCCGTGTTTTCCTATCACCCACTATCTTTCTGAGGTAGCCAGGAAAATATTTCGAAAAGCTATCCTTGCTGCTTTGCTAGAGAGATCTGAAGTCTCCCAGACCGGTAGAGTGGCGATGTCGTCACCGTCCGGCTAAAGTAGGTATCACAAGCGCCATGCGACGTTTCAAAATTTCCGCCGTCATTTTATTAATTACAGAAAAATTGTCAGTTAAATCTGTATGAAAATTTCACTGTATTTCATCGGCAGCGCTAAGAATTAAGAAAACTCAGTGAAAGTTTCAGACAGCTTCGTTGAACAATTACTCTGTATGAAAATGAAATGGCGGCGGAAATTTTTAAACGTCACATGGCGCTTGTGATACCTTGGCCAGAAGGTAAACATTTTGCAGTGCTCCCATTTCCCCGTACCAGTTTCGAATTAGGGATAGACGAATATCGAATTCGAATGCGAATATTCGAAACTTTTCGAATGCGATTATTGCGAATATTTGAGAATTCGAATCTTGCGATTGCGAATAGTTCGGATGCGAATATTCGAATATCTTCGATTTTTGATTTCGTATGAACCGTGAGAGATAAAATGACACTTTTGACACTTTCGAATGGGATTATTCGAATATTCGAATTTGCGATTTCGAATACTTCGTAAGCGAATATTCGAATGTGATGCGATTATCTCGGTGCCGATGATTCGAATATCGAATATTCGCGCAATATCTAAATATTCGACCATCTCTATTCCGAATTTCGGAACTTTTAAGATTTTCCTGAATTTTCCCCGGAACTTTTGAAATTTCCGAAGTGTGTTCCGGAACTTTTGGAAAAATATGAAAAGAATCCCGGAACTTTTGACGGTCATGGAGTGGGAGAAATAATTGGAACAACGAAGTTCCGAATCCCGGAACTTTTGACGGTCGTGGAGTGGGAGAAATTGGAATAACAAAGTTCCGAATCCCGGAACTTTTGACGGACATGGAATGGAGCAGTGATTTTGAGCCGTCGCTTGTGTGGACAAGGCTTATAACGGCCTAACGTAATTTTCAGGAACGTGAGAGTTTGGGTAGGTCTAATGCTTACCGCTTGTGTTCCAATCGGCGTGGCGGTCTCCTCGAAGACATTTCTCGACGTACGTTAGTGGATCACAGTCTGCGTTGAGGACCTCCCGAAGGAGGGCAATGTAGGCAATGGCCAGACGAAGAGTGTCGATCTTGCTCAAGCGTTTCTCGTACGGAAATGTGGGCACGTGACCTCTGAGTTCATCGAACGCCGAGTTGATGCTGCTGAAAATCAAAATCAGTTTTCTCACTCCATCGGTCTAGGCACCAGTTGCAATGAAGAAAACAATTTAAAAAGTGGGTAACAAGGCTAAAATTTCACGAATCCAACAGGGTGTCTAGCGTCAGGATTTTTTCTAATTTTCCCGATTCTATCAGGATTTGAGGTCAATCAGGATTCAATCCCGAATTCATCAGAATTTGAGAAAAAATCGGTCGGAAAATCAAAATTTGAGAAAAGTCGGCTGTCCGATCGGATTTTTTTATGCTTTCGTATATGCTTAAGTATATTCAGGAATGTTACTTTTTCTCCGCAAAAAATCAGGATTTGAAAAAATTATGAAATCAGGATTTAGCAGTCAAAAATCAGGATGAATCAGGATTTCCCCATATGAAAAAAAAAAACTAGACACCCTGTAAAACCAAAAAGTTTTGGCTGAAAACTCAGCCCTCCTCAGTTGGATAAAATAGTAAAAAGATAAATGGTACAAACCTAAAAGCAGCAGTCTCGCTTTGAAAGGTATAGCCAGGTACTATTTTAAATTTTTACCATTTCTCTTTTTACTATTTTATCAAACTGAAGAAGGCTGAGTTTTCAGCCGAAACGTTGTGGTTTTATTCGTGACATTTTAGCCTCGTTATCCGCTTTTCAAATTTTTAATTTTTTTTTTTTTTAAATTGTATATCTTATCGCGGGCTGCGGAGCGTCAATCATATCTCGTGTACCAGTTGCAGTTGGTTTTTTCCCCAATTTCTCCTTCTTTTCTTCCTCACTGGAGCTACAGTGCCGAATATTTTGCGCAAATCGACGGTGAAGCTGCTAGAACGTGTGTGTCCGTTGCGGCATTTTATAATACCTATTCACCTTTATTTCATCAAAGGAGAACATATCAACGCTATTGCTTGAAATTTCCACGAAATATTCTTCCCGCGGAGAAGAAAAATCAGGGAATCTTTAACGAAAATGGCGTAGAGTATTTTTCCATTTGTAAAATGAAGCCTGACAGCAAGTCTGCAACGTCGCAAACCAAGTTGCGCGTTCCCGCAGTTTCACCATCGAAATGTTCCTCGCAGCAGTGATGGTTAGAAAGAAAAGGAGGAAAATTATTTTAAGCTCTTAAAAGAATATAAAGGGCCGTTTAAGTATTACGTAAGCAACTTAGGGGGAGAGGGTGGTCTGAACTTGTCGCACGGGGCCTTGAGGAGGAGAGGGGGCTAAATTAAGCCTCTCATTTAAAATTAAATTTAAATAATTTTCCAGACTCTCTCCATTATTTTCTGAAAAATTTACGTCCGGAGGGGGGGGGGGGGGGGTTTGCGCCTCAAAAGGGGGTAATTTGTTGTCTCACAAGTGCCTTTCAAGTGGGTGGTGGGGTCAAAAAGACGGCCAAAGTTGGACTGTACCTAATCAGTCATAATCGTTTACATGTATCGTGAATCTGAACATTTAACTTACTGTATAAGGCCCCACACGAGAAATATGGTTTTAAATATCGACAACGATGTTTTATCAATCTCCTCATGTGCGCTTAGCTGATTTTTACTTTTGTCTTTTTTATAACTGAGTTCTGTAAACCAACAAACAGCGTGGAACTTATCATTCCATCAATTAGTTTCGTTTTTTAAAATTAAAAATTAAAAATCGACGGTGAACTCCCGAACCACTTATCTCATTTGTGGTGTTAAAAAATATCCGCTCCTGTCATTTGTTTTATTAAGAGACGAAATCGACATCATTCCTTGAGGTTTTCTCAGAATTTATTCCGCACAAAGAAGGAAAATCACGAAAATTTTTAAGAATTGACGTTGAGTAGTTCTCTATTTAAAGTATAACAAGAAGTCTGCAACGTCGCAAACTGAGATATGTGGCTTGGGGGTTTCACATCGAAAGAGGTGCAGCATGTAGATGACAGTGGAATCTTATTTTCCTGCAGTAATTTTGCAGTTGTTACACTTATTTAACTCTTTCTTCTTCTTTATTGTAATTTAGCTCATTGTTCATTCAGGGTTTCATGCATTTCGAGCTTACGAAACGCAACGAAAGCTTCATTCCTGATTTTCAAAATGAAAACCTAGCGTTGCAAAAACTGAATTGCATCCAGCGCAGAGTAGGCGCGGAGAAACTTTTCAATAGTACATCCATTGGAATAGTATCGAAGTGTCATTTTTTTTTCGATGCACAATACTTTTTTGAGTTCTCCACCTTTAAAAATGTTTTTATCGCTTCTGAAAGGAAATAGTATGTATAATGAAAAGGTTCAGGAAAATGTAGTCAAGGAAAATTAACAGTGTCAACATTTTCCCATCGATTGGTTGTAATGTTTCATGTATTATATTCCATCGCTGTTTGAATTTCAAAGCATATTTCTCGCATGGAGTCCTATTTCCATCCACAGTATGAACTATTGTTGAAAATGATAATCCGGTCCTCCGCTGTTTGTTTCCAAGTATCTTTTTGAATCTTCGTACTCAGGTGTCTTTCGTATTGCTAAGAAAATATCTAAGTAATATTTCTAAAGTTTTAGGAGAGGATCCATTTAACGAATCATATAATTTTAAAACCGATCATGATAAAAAAAAAAAAAAAAAAAAAAAAAAAAAAAAAAAAAAAAAATTAAGCTCAATTTGAACGAGAAGTCTAGCTGAATTTTCAAAAAGGTAGTACAATTAACTATCATGTATAGCGGGACCCGGAAATTGTCAGGAAATTTTCCAAAGTTTGTAACTGAAACCCGGAAAATGTCAGTAAAAATTATGAGAATGTCATATTAGGGAAAAATCGTTAAATAACCCGTACCATTTATACTAGAATGTGGTTTGTGTTTTGAACAACACATGTTGCGTGTTTGGGTTAGGAAATGACGATTTTTGACCATCCTGCCCAGTTAGCAAGATCGAGCTCCATCGCGGATTCTAGCGGTGGACGGTGCCAAAGCGGAATCGCTTATCCACATAGAGGAGCGGCAGTGTAGCTAGAGATATTCACCCGTTTGAATGTGGATACCCCTCGTCGGACTCGGAGTCCAGGCGCCGCTACTCGCGGCATCCGGAGCGGCTTTGTAGCACTGACGCAAGCGGCCCACGCGCGGCGTCACGCAGCGCGTTCCTAGCGGCAGTTCTGACTGATAATGAAATTTATTCGGGGTTTTTGTTTCTTTTACAAAACATCGGATCTTCAGGAAATAGATCTATATCTCAAGAGAATATAATTAAATTTTGAGGCTAAAAAGCTCAAAAATAAAATGTCAAAAATACCTCTGAAAGAATTTCACAATCCATGAAATTTTTTCTTGTATATTTTTCACTTTATTCCTCAGTTTTTTAGCTTCAAAATTTCAGAAATCAGGCACTCTAGAGATGTAGATGTACTTCCTGTGGATCCGATTTTTTTAAAAGTAATCCCAAAAGAAAACTTAATTTTTTTAAAAGAAAACTTATAGTAAAGACCTATACTTATAATGTACTTATATCAAAGTGTTTTCGATAGGTACACAAAATACCAAGTCAAAGTTATTAACTAAAGTTATTTTCCATATTACCTCGAAAATCTATTTTTCTAGGAGACAAATTGCCTCTTGGATGAATTCGATATGTCGCTAATAAAACTTTTTATATTGAAATACTAATTATATGTGATTGCAGGAACGTTAACAGAAATTCTCATAATTATTTCCCCTATGGCTAACTAGATTTATTCTCAACAATGTAACAAAGGAGAACATTTAAAGTCAAGAAAAAAAGAAGAAAAGAAAAAAACTCAGATGTATACCAACAAAGATATTTTATTACCATTATATCATTCCAAATAGACTCGTTTCTAAATTTAAGATGTACATTGATGATGTACAAGATGATCTTTTCTCTAGGGCAAACTAGAGATTTAAGAGAAAATTTTATTACCTAGTTCAGTTTTTCCATTAATTAAAAAAGTTGATGTATGGAACACATTGCACAAGTAATAAGCATAATTTGTATGAAAATAAGAAATTCTGGAGACTAGCCATATCTTAAAACATTGGTTTTGATAACTTATTATTCTTCTACAACCCTGTTGATAAGAGTCTCCTCTCGGAATCGGCACTATTAAGTAGATGTAAGAATTATTATCGATAAAATTGGAAAGCTGACGAAAGAACAGTATTAATGACTTTAGCCGTATTTGATGGAGCCTCAACATACGTCCAGAATAGGATGCTGCAAATACTTTCTATCAAATCTCATCGAAGCTGACAATGAATCTTCACCACTTTCTCAAGGAAAATATAACTTTTGCCACTTTATCATCAGATGTCGTTCCAAGGGTATATCCTTCATTCCTCACAAAAACATTGAAAGACATTCAACTCCATATATTGTTGAAAATCCTGACATTGAAGGATGCATGTCATTGAAAATCCTAAAACATGTCGTTAGGAATTCTAGGATGATGAATGACATTAAACGGCGCATGTCATTGGTCATCCTACGATTATGGATGACACATGTCATTGAAAATCCTAGGATAATCAATGACACTGAAAGACACATGTAGCTGGTAGCACAAAGGGAGCATGTTTACCATAGAGAACCCTGCAAAGATGAATGAAGTTTGATGTAGAAAATGTATACTAAGGTATTGATTGATGCGCCACATCTAGTCCGAATAACGCTTACTCCAGTAACTCTTCATTAGTCACCGGTGTAAAGTATCGTGAGATTTTGACTGCGAGACCCTCAGTTTTGGGGGGATGGAGTTACACAATGTCTATAATTTAAGCTTAATAAGTTATAATGATAAATCATGACATTCAGATCCACTTAAATGATGCCGACAAATACAGCTAGATCACTAAAAAGTATGACAGAAAATATTCAAGGCTTTGAACTACATAAAATCAAAATTTTCAGGTAATATACAGCACAAATATGTAACTCAAACTTGAGAGGGCATCAAACTTGCTGAGATGATGTTTCATGATGAGCATCAAAAGAAACTGCTTTCTACAGTTTATCAAAGTCCTTCTGTGTTGAAAGAGTATGCGTTAAGAAATTATATAAAAAAAGACTCACCAAATATAAAGTTCTTCTTTAAAACTTAAATTCAGAACACTTTGGTTTGACCTACTGATTCAGATATTTAGGCATTTCCAACACTGAACTTAAGTACACTTTTCTTCTTCGTTTGAAAAAATTAATATCTGGACAAATCAAACTTTGAAAGTCACTTTTTATGATTATTTAAGTTGCCTACACTAAATCTTCCTTGATATCAATGTTGTTTGAAGCACTAAATGATGAATTTTGAGGTGATTTGATTTTGCTGCTAACTCTCTACCAATGATTGCTCAGATACAGGATGGGCAATCAGATCATAGAATATTAGCCGCTTGGAAATTCCAGAATACTTGGAAATAAATCTGAGTGCAGATGCTCGTCTGGAGTGAGGCCACTGAAAAATAGATGAAGAAAATGACATTACACATTAGCTTCACACCTAATAAACCCAACTTATGTTTAGTTCTTATACATTTACTCTGTAAAAAGAATCAGCGATTGTTATCATTTAAATATTGAATACTTCAGAACTAACGCATAAAAGTTCTGTGAAAATCACCATTTCATTTCCGTTGACTTCTGAGAGACTCCGCAACCCCTTGAGGTATGTTATTGTGAACAAATTCTCCACACCTAACAAGGAGCACCCAGCAGGTGAAACCAAAATCAATTACTCATTGAGTTCAGCTTATCTCATCCGAGATAGGTTACAATGGACAAGGACAATTCCAACCCTGAGCACAGATGAAAGTACTTAGCGGAGAAGAAGTGAGATGCAGTCTGAAACTCATTGATTAAGTATATACGTCGACAACTCATAAGCAAGCTCACTGCTCGAGTGCTTACACGAGTCTACAAGATATAAGCCAGTGGTACCTTGCATTAGCCAAGTAAGATTCGAATAGACTACAATCACGAGAATTTTGTCTTATTAAGCTGAATTGTGTTCTTGCCGAATTAGTAATTCAACGTCTGGAGGACAACTGAGGATCAGCTGTCCTGCACTTTCGCAAGAAAATATGTTGAATTCAAACAAACAGAGCATGGTACAAAGTGGTAGGGAGGTTAGCTCTGAAAAGGAAAACTATAACTTTCGTCCCTCAGCGAAATAACTAACTAAGAGATAAATACTTCGGCTTTGTTTCTTGCACGAGCGGCAGAATTAAACACCGGTAAAGAAAATGAAAACGCAATAAAAACATGGGGAAAATACTTACTTTAACAAGTGGACTTTACAATCAATTCCATAAGCGCTCACGACTCAAATCACAACAACTTGCCTGTTGAAGGACGCGCGGCGCGCGCATCCAGACTCCTGCATTTCTCCGCAACTCCAAACGCACTACACACGCATCCGCGCTAGATGCGCTCGCCTGGACTCGTACCCGACTCATTTTCGTTCAACCGCTAGAGACGGTGGATGAACACCGTCAGAAGCGCGCTTATCAACTCAGTCTCCAATCTGCCGCTAGAGACTGTGGACGGAGACTGTAAGGAGCGCGCTTAGCAATGCCATCTTCAATCTACTGCTACATTTTGTGGATAACGCGAGTATTGGAGCGAGCTCCTGTACGGGCTAATGGATCCAAATGACGGAGCTCAATCTTGCTAACTGGGTGCATATTATTGTATTCCCTTGTAAAAGTAAAACATATTGATGATACTCCAATGATCTACCGAGGCACAAACATATCTCCAATGGTCATTGCGACAATGTTGCTGAATTGTAATATGGTCCGTTCTTGTTCGACTATATGGAATTTACGGGTCAGAATAAGAGAGTTTCTGCGGATTAAGAAACTGCAACAATTCGGCAAAACTGTCGTAATGATCATCGAATAACTCCTCGTGCCTTGGATGATCATTCAAACATCATTATGATTTTCGAATTTTACGAAGGATTGCTTCAAAAGCCAGGGAATTCAACTAAAATTTGCCAGGAAAATCAAGGGAATGTCAGGGAATTTCATTTTGTAAATTCTGTGAAAACTCCGTCTTGCTACCCTGACGGAGTGATAGACTCTGGTAAACTCGATCAGCATATCATGCCGAATCAGTATGATATTATGCCGAGTCAGTATGATGTCATGCAGACTTAACACGAATATCAGTATGATAACAGGCAGGCTCAAAATGATATCAGTATGATAACATGCTGCAGCCAGAAAAAACTAGCATGATATCGGCATATTCTGCACCAAGATGATATCATGCGTATGACATACACAGGAAAGGAAAACACCTTGGATCTAGAGTCCAGACTCTTAAAAACATCGACAAGAAAAAATACTCTTGATTCAATCAGATTTAAGCTTAAATCAAGAACCAAGCCTCTTAATTTGAGCGAATTTCCTTTTGATTTAAGCTTAAATCTGATTGAATCGAGAGTCCTTTTTCTTGTCAATGTTTTTAAGAGTCTGGACTCTAGATCCAATGTGGTTTTTTTCCAGTGTACTGATACGCTGAAAACACGGATGTCATACTGATATCCTCGTAATGTCTTCCTAATATCTCATAAGAGGATCGGAAAATTCACAATATGATTTCATGCTGATCGAATTTATACTGAGAGAGTGACTTGATTCGTGGTCGCGAACGGGCTGATTTGTGGGAGGTTTTAAGAAGCAATTCCGCATGTGAAACGTTTTCTTGTTCTCAAGTGTGGGGCCTTACATTTTGACAGGAGGTCGCTCTGAGTTGGCGCGACTTGGACGAAGCGAGTTGGAGGTTTCTGCTGACCTTAACATCCTCTTCCTTTCCCTAATGTTGGCTGCATGCCGCTGCACTCGGTAGGGGCTCCCGTTGCTCCCGAAAAAATGCTCCGATTCGCCGGCCACCAAAACACCGTCTTCTGTCCAACAATTCAATCACATTTATTGACAATACAATCACAATACAATCACAGCTTAAACAAACTTGCAAGTTTAGGTTCGATTCATACATCATAGCTGCACTGGAAAAAAAAACACATTGGATCCAGAGTCCAGACTCTTAAAAACATCGATAAAAGTACTCTTGATTCAATCAGAATCTAACTTAAATCAAGAACCAAGCCTCTTAATTTAAGCGGATTTCGTTTTGATTCAAGCAAAAATCCGGTTGAATCGAGAGTATTTTTTCTTGTCAATGTTTTCAAGAGTCTGAACTCTAGATATCCAATGTGTTTTTTTTTTTTTTTTCAGTGTGTATTGATCGAATTGAACATATTTGCCGCGCGTGTTACCGAAGAGAGCAGTAACGCCCATATTTTCGGAAATCAGTTCCTTAATCAATTCGTCTTCTCTAGTTTAAATGAACTGACTGAATCAGCTACACGGAAAAAATGAAATTGCTGATTTAACAATTTTGTATTTAAAACAAGTGTCCGCTATATTTCAATGTAGATTTCACAATAAAAAAATGCTAATTTAACAACTCCCGTGGTTAAATTAGCTTTCCACTATTGTAAAATGTACATTTGAAACCTGATCGGATTTATTTTTTAACAATTTCAATTTTCAAATCAGCACACCGTTTGCTCCGCCTAAAACAAGCAAATTCATCCTAAATTCTTCCGAGAACGAGATCTATGAGAAAGCAGTTAGTGTGCAAAAATTGACGTCGTTTCAGACAAGACAGCAGTCAGGTGAATCATCAGGATTTCATCCGATTTCATCAGGATTTGAGGAAAAATCGGTCGTAAAATCAGAATTTGAGAAAAGTCGGCCGCCCGATCGGATTTTTTTATCGAGCTATTTTTGTGAAGTTATACATTCAAAATCAGGATTTGATCAGGATTTCGAAAAATCATATCAGGATTTTAGCAGTCAAAAATCAGGATTCCCCAAAATGAAAAAAAACTAGACACCCTTTTTGTCTCAAAAACTGTGAACGCAAAAGCAGTGTCAAGTCTCTCTGTGTTGATGCGGCTCGCGACACTATATGACGTCACAGTGTGACCCACACCAGTCCCGCATCATTTTACAAGCTGTTGCACAAGAAGTATACGCTAATTTCTCCACCTGCCGCGGCCGGCCCCTAACTCCTCGCCCTCCTGACGTAAGGGCGTAACTACACTCTGCAATGAACCCTGTCGTCCATACAATTCAATGCTTTTCCGGGCTCATCTCGAAGTGTATATACGCCTTTTTGTCAGCGGGCGACGGATTGTTACGCAGACTTCCCACCAAGGATCGATTTGCACGTTTGTCGAACAAGACATACTCGAATTACACTTGTTCGACACGTGTCTTGTATTGAATTATATGAAGCAGCTCTTATCAATGTTTCGAACACTTTATTCAATTTACCTTAAATCAACAAGCATCCCTGTTGAATTTGATTTTATTTCTCCACTTACTAAACCGGTAGCTCCCAGCCCTTACGGGGTGTGGGTGTGGGAGGTCTCCCCAGGAAAATTTTCAAAATTGATCTCAGGAGTGATTTTGAGCCATTCTTATCGGAAAAATTTTCTGAAATAAAATTTTAAAGACGATGTTACCTCGAAAAACCCCTTATTATCTGAAGAGGGGTAAGTAACACTCCGGGGGATTGGCCTTAGGTGTGATTCATTTTATCTTCGAACTTGAATTTCGGTCAATTTTTCGGTAAGAACATCTTAAAATTGGTCTTGAGGGGTCTCAATTCTCAGAATATTCCCGAAAATCAACTGTGGAACTGGAAAAGTCCCAAGACTCCTTGGTGGAAAGTACTTCTGTGCCTATCATCACAAAACTATTCTAGTTTCGCGGATTAGAGGTGCAACCTTCTCCCCCCCCCCCCCCCCGTCCCGCCTCTGCTTGTCTCCTGGTTTTTTTTTGCAATTTATTCCAAAGTCTTCCCTCTTTTCTTTTAAAGAAAAAACTAAAATCTAAGATCAAACCGGATCGATCTTAAGTTTTGCAGCACAGCTGGCGGGTGTGAGGTAAGAGGTATGAGTTGAGTTCATAACTAAACCCCATTGGATAAAAAGAGGTAGAGGTTATAAGTTTCAACTTGGACGTTTCCTAGCATTTGGTTACAAGCCTAAATGTTGCGGTACCACACTACAATTAATCGGAAATGTCCAGGGGCGGACTGAGACGAAAAAAGTTACCGGGAAATGTACAGTCAAACCGGCCCAAAATCCAAAAGGGGGTCCGGAGGCCCTCCCCCGGGAAATTTTGAAAAATTAGAACCCCAAAGAGGCATTTTGAAGCCATTTGTTACCACCAACACACGCAATTAGAGTAACAAAATAGTTTTAAAGTTGGCTGCGACCGTGGAGCATAAAGCGGCCCCGTGGACCATAGTGGAGGCCCGTGGAGCCTCACCCTATTTTATGAGAAAGTGGCCAGTTCTTTACGATTTTATCCCATTTTTCCCATTTTCCAATACTTCTGGACTATAGAAATAAATAAAGAAAGAAAAATAAAACAACACAGTTTACCGACCGGCCCAAAATACCAACCGGCCCATCGGGATTTTTCCCGGTGTTCCCGCCCGCCAGTCCGCCCCTGGAAATGTCCTCATAATCCAACAAATTGGGGTAGTACCACAATTTTAGGGGTTAGCCCCAAGCCCCTAGCACTTTTTCCCGTGCATTTTTAAAGTTAGTTCTCTGGATATAATTGAATATTTTTATAAAATTAAAAATGATGAGGTTCCTCTTGAATAATTAATTCACTTACCGCGGTCATGGACGTCAATGTAAGGCGAAACGTGATGGGCGGACCGACTTGCGTAAGCGCAGCTTGGTAGCTCATCCTCACTCAGGTCCCCCGAAGCGTTTGTGAAATAACTGGTTCCGTACTGTCCCGCCAAAATTAATGGGCCAGGTTTTACTCCATGCAAACTGAAAATTTAAAAAATGATTTTGAAGTTCGGCACTCAAAGAAAAGATGACTGAGGCAGTAGGATATGGTCAAACTTAGGTTAACAGGGTGTATAGCATCAGGATTTTCCCGATTCTATGAAGATTTAAGGCCAATCAGGATTTAATCCCGATTTCATCAAGATTTGCGGAAAAATCGGTCGTAAAATCAGGATCTGAGAAAAGTCGGCCGTCCAATCGGATTTTTTCGATTCGCTCTTATTTTTAGTCCTTGGAACTTCAGTCTAGAGTTCTGCTTTCGCATTCGCTTATGCAGAAATTTTAATTTTTCTGCCAAAAATCAGGGTTTGGAAAAATTATGAAATCAGGATTTCATCAAAATTTCCCAAAATGAAAAAAAAAAAACTAGACACCCAGGTTAACCTTTACTCATGCGCCACTGTCTTAATTTATGTAATTGTCAAAAATATTCGGCTTTCAGCCGAAATAAATCTTCTTTTTCTTCGACGGCTTTGATTCTGAAGGAAGCCTCTGTTAACTAATTTTAGCATACATTTATGTTTTTGAATACCTAATTGAATCATGAAATCTTGATAATTGAGAAATTTTTAGAGGATCACTGAAACCACGTATCGCGAGGAACTAAATTTATCTCTAAAAACTTTCCATCAATCCCACTAATCTCTTTCACGCCGCACAGTGGATCGAGTCAGCAATCAGAGAAGTCGAACATAAAACAGGGTGTCTGCAGGTCTGGAAAACCGGGAAAAATCAGGGAATTTGATCACTGTCTGGAAAACCGGGAAAAGTCAGGGAATTCGATCGAAAACCGGTGAAAGTCAGGGAATTTTCGCAATTCGAACATTTCGCGGCTATTTTTGCTCGTCACTGCCGAATTGGCCGAGTAGCTCGCTTGCGTGGCTGATAATGTAAACTGCTCTGTTCAACCAGTTTGCAACACGGCCGCTAGGTTCACTAATGTGTGTTCCCTAACTTTAAAGATCGAATCGATCTGCCCTATTGAATTTATCTAATTAATTCATGCCAAATGGCAAGATAGACTAAATAGACTTGAATGAAGTTAACTTGCTAACAGCAGAAAATTACAGTAAATAATGATAGGAAACTAGTGCCCCAGTTTTGAGCAGATGGTTAATCAATTTTTTCAATAAGTTAGGAAATTTAATGAAAGTGCTAGAATTTTAGTTTTTCTTTAACTGAGTAAAGAAATATTTAATGTCAACCGCATTTTGCATGAAATTTTTCTGGTTCTTAAATCAACATGCTCACAACTGGTGCATCCACCTTGTAGAAATATTATTGGTGGATTATATTCTAACAAGCCAACGCTTGTTGAGTATAAGACAAATTCAATACCAACAATAGGTTCTGGAATCCATTGAATTAATTGATCTAAAAAAAAAAAAAATCCCGAATCAAGCAAATTTATCTAAAATCGAGAAGAGACTCGTATTTCCTCTTGATTATAGCAAAATCTACCTGAGTTAGGCACATTTACAACTCTTGTTTTATATTTTAAGAAAAAGAAACTTGTATTTTCAGGGCACTAAGTAATATGCCAATATTTATGGAACCACCAGGGTGAACTATAGTTTGAATTTTCAAAAGTATACGGGGCAATATGTCACAAAGAGAGCGTAGTAGAGCTTAAAAATTAAATTTTGAAGGTGAATTTTAGTTTGAGTATACCATTTTGGAATTAGCTTTATTTTGAGTATTTAGGATCTCGTTCCTTTCAAAAGTATTACTCAACTCCTCCCAACGCCATGGTAATTCAGAATATGACTTTAAGGGGGCAATCCTAAGGATAGTTTTTTTTTAATATTTTCTAACTAGTTCATCGTATGGCTAAACCCAAAAAGTCAGGGAATTTTGTTATTTTTTGTCATGGAAAACCTGGAATTGTCAGGGAATTTCATTTTGAAAATCGTGTAGACACCCTGTAAAATTTTTGACTAAACCGCAAATTTTGATGTTTTTTTTTGTCACATTTTAAATTTTAAGGGGTGCGCCTAGAAGGAATTTTACGAGGGAACCAATGGAACCACTTTTAGAACCTGAAAATTTTGTATGAACAGAGTTTATAAGCTTTTACAGTTTCCAAATTTTGTCCGACCTCTCCTATTGACTCGATCCTCTGTGCGCCGAAGCAATGAGAAGAAAGTACTTATCAATTTTTAAAACCCATGCGATATTTCGAAGCCTTGATATTATTTTCAAGGTAAAGAAAAGAAACGAGAAGGGATGATCCCATCATTCACTTTTGAGAACCTAGTAACAACGATGGAACAACCCATCGTGATAGTCGAGCATGCATATGACAACAAGCACCGCATAAGTAGTATGCACCTCGGCCACGCTCATGTCCGCCTTCATTTTCGAGAGACGCAATACCACGTTACTTCAGAGCCGGAATAGTTGCATTGAATGTGTGGGCTGCGTTACAGTATCGCACAAGTACGGTTTCGCACAGTTTTTGTCCTTGTTTAATCGTGTGCAGCGTCTTAACGCAGATCAGATTTAAAATCCTCTTTTATTATCAACTATTGTCCTATCAAAACAATACAAAGGAATAGAAGTCACAAAACTCAAAAAAAAAAAAAAAAAAAAATCAAGTATTATTAAGACAATTTTTTGACGGCAAAGAGTAGAGTTTGTGCAGTGTTGAAACATAGTGCACTTAAACAAAGCAATGCTCACGTTACAGAATCTAAAGTGTGCGAAAGAGATAAACTGCCAATGTGGGTGACCTTAAGGGTCGTATTCATAGACGTTTTATGAACAGCTGCTGTCTTAAGAAGGCTCTATTTGTATGATGTACATTGCAATTTAGGAGGTCTTTTCCGTAGAACATCATATTTAAGACATTAGTATCTATTAGCCATTCCAGTAGAATTCGGCAGTCTAACTTTAGAAATAATATCCCTACGAGGGGTTACAATTATTTGCGATTACAAAAGAACATGTAAAACACGGAAGAATAAAATATTCCAAATTTTGAAAATTTTTAAGCGGGTCCGTCACCTGAAAGTTTTAATAAAACGATCGAATTTTTCACAAAGCAGGAAAAGCTATTGGATGAAAACTTTGAAATATTTGAAAAAAATATTTAATACCTGAAAGTTTGTCGAAATCGAAGAATTTTTATTTTTTCTAGTGTCATATCATTTTAATCATTTTCAAAGCCCGCTCTTTCCTTAATTATAGTGTGAATCACTTAAGATCCTCCTAAAGAAAAGAGCTGTTCGAAGAATGACTATAAACACGATCCCTACACTATAATCTTGTGCGGTAATGCTCTCTGGTTTATTTAGGCAATTCAAGTTTTCTTTCACTTATAGGCCAATCCACACGAGGGTACAGGAACACATCGATCTCTGTTTTAGACATCGTAGTTCTCAACAATTTTCCAAAAATGGCGAGAGACAATTTTTAAAATGCACGGCAACCCACGAGAGACCCGACAGTTAGTCCGTCATTTCCCCCCTAAGTCCATGAGAAGCACCCGTTTCAATCAATAGGATCGCTCCATACTCTCTATGTCCTTTTTGTCTATCGCTTTGTCTATCAATTTCAATAATCAGCCCGCTGCTGGTGGTTAAACGAATAAATTTACCTTAAACATGTGGGCGGAGTGCCCGAGGATGAGTCCGCCTGAGTTGACACAACCTTACTCGATCGATGCGCGTGGTTTCCGTTCCCTGTATGATGAAGGTTGTATAATACCTCTGGATTGCTATTCGTCATCCTTACCAAACGGGCAAATCTCGGGATTTCCGTATTTAAGAGCATACAAATTCAGTGATTCGAAGTTGAAAGCGTATTATCAAAATGATCTCTATTCTCTAATTTTGAAATCTTAACCGTACTAAATTTCAAATACCGACGTTGATGTATCATAGCTTATGCGATTCACTGAAATTCGAAGTCATTAAGTCTTTTTTTAATGATTCTATACTCGAACTCTCGATCGGAGAAAAATCAGAAATTGCGAAGGAGTCACGTGTGCGTGAAGGGTTTATAAACACTCGTTAAGTGATGAATGAAATTCCGGAAGATCTATCAGGCACTATCACTCGTTGGGTATCAAGTTTCAACACAGTGTTAAAAATATATAAAAACAAATCAACTATTGCACTACAAAAGGTGATTGCTCGTAATTGGATTGAAGAGCCCTCTCGGGAGCGTAATTCGATTACTGGACGAGTCCCTGGGGATGAGATGCTATTTAAGGTCCTTGGGGTTGGGGATGCAGGGCGCGGCCTAGCACGGTTGGCTCCACCCTCCGCCGTTCGAAATGGCGGCTGACGACGAGGACGAGGGTTTTCCTACCCCTTCTCAGCAACTGCCGGGTCGAACTCCTCGGTCATATTTTTATATTTTAAAGATGCCTTAATTGAGAGAGTGGCTGATGTAATTTTTACTTCGAATTTTGTATGGATTCTTTAATGTTATTCGAACGGATGGTACCGTTCACGGGAAAAGGGAACAGCGTCCACCAAAACTCAAAATTGCGTCACTCGTGCTAAAAAATAGAGGCTCTTGTAGCAACCGTTGTAAATTCGTTTAAAAAAACGAGGGTTGATAAAGTTTCCTGCTCTCCAAAATTTTGCTTGAGTCCGAAAAGTGCGTCCACAAGTTTTTTTTAGGGCTTAATCAACGACTGTCCACGATTTTCGCGTGTTCGAAAATATTAGCCCCTTGAAAAACTCGTCAATTTTGGAAAAACAACTCTTTAAAAAATTGTTGAAATTTATTTTTCACGAAACCCTTTTTGGGTATTTTTGCGAAAAAGCGTTTATTCTACAGTTTCTTAACACTTAAAATATTTTTAAAATAAATTAGTACTTTCTACAGTAGGTTTTTTTTATACCCACGTAAATATTGCTAACATTAATCCAAACAAGATTTGCTAAAAACATCGCCTAACGACTTTATAGATTTTTTTATGACTTAGTGCTCTTCAAGGGTTAATGAGAGCAGACCAAACATTTTTGGACAAAAAACGCCCACTTTAACATCAAACTGGGGTTACGACTGTCAGAAGTTCGCAATTAAAAGAACGTAGTTCCGAGAAAAATTTATTCAAACTTTAAATCCCTCATGTTCGGGGCAGGTAAGAAACTGCTGTTTTGAAAAGAAATTAACTTTCCGTCCTTTAGTTGGTACAAACATAAACTTAATCATCTGTCACAACTAATTTTTTAGGATTCCATGGAAATTGACCAAACTCCAAAAGAATCCCTCTACGAACAATTTCGACTCCGCGAACTAACGTTTCTTTCCCCGTGGACGGTCTTAAGTGAACCGCGTTAAGCAGAAAGGAACCAAGCCACATCAGCCACTGCCATTTAATCGCGTCTTTAATTTTTTACATACAAACTGTCGTGCTGATTTTTGTGCAAATCTCAATGAATTTTTTGCACAGTATAAAGAAAACTCCTCAAAATTCTCAAGGGAATCCGCACAAATATTCTCTTGTAAAAAAGAAAATTCCCAGTTAATTTTTGGCAATAGCTGATATGACTTGGTTCCTTTCTGCTAAACGCGGTCCAAGTATACATTTGCGTATTTCAAGCAGTTGCAACACGGTTTTAAGGGGTCGTTCATCAAATACGTAACGCTTTGGAGGAGAGAGAGAGTTGATGAGAGCGTTACACCATTTCATTGTTACGTTCAGAAAAACATTTCGAGGGGAAGAGTGGGTCGAAACATCCGAATATTAGCGCTAAGCATTTCATAAATGGTATCTAAGAGGTAGTAAGGCTAACTTTAAAAAAAAAATAAGGAATTAGAATGTTGAAAATTCAACCATACTACCCATAATATGCATATTACTACCTCCAGTTATGCTGAGCTTATTTAAAAGAAAATGAAACAAATTGTAAGGAGCCCTGATGTTCGCGAATTCTTTGCATATTGTTCCGTTCAATTTAATTAAATTATTCATTTTTCATTTTTCATTGTGAACATTTTTTTTTTTTTGCCTTCTTTTTTTCAGAGCACTTCTTATGAAGACTCGAAACGGATGTTTTACGGCAATCCAATAGCGACGATCCTGTTTTTTCAAGATGTAGAGCAAAAGCGTAAACTGAAATATGGAGCCAAGTCCGTTGACGAGGAGAGAGAGATACACGAGGACCTGCTGAGGAAATTAGCTGTTCTAGAGCAGGTAAGAAATCAGACATCTTATTCTTACATGAGTTTTAAGTCAACACTCCCTCCTCACCATGTACGTATGGTGTTCAGAAGTTGATGCACCGTACTTCGGGGGTAGATTTCAAGCCCAAATCAGGCCTTTTTGTTTTACTCATGAAAAAACTTTGTTCCGGGCTGCAGGCGAACAAAGTGAAACCTTCTTTCTTCTCAATATTTTTCCATAAAATTGTTATAAAAGCGTAAAATGTTAATACAAATTTTACATCGCACGTTTTTCTGTGGGTTTTTTTTTTTTTTTTTTTTTTTTTTTTTTTTTTTTTTTTTTTTTGAGGGGGGGGGGGTGTTCAATAGTCCACACTACAATGGCAAGTCCGTCGACAAGTCCTTTACGTCACAAAAGGTATCCCTACGTCCCCCCCAGGATTTCGTCGCGCCGCATGGAGAGTTGTACGTCCCTCTCCGGATTTCATCGGGTCGTATGGAGAGTTGTACGTCCCTCTCCGGATTTCATCCCGTCGTATGGAGAGTCGTACGTCCCTCTCCGGATTTCATCCCGTCGTATGGAGAGTCGTACGTCCCTCTCCGGATTTCATCGCGTCGTATGGAGAGTTGTACGTCCCTCTCCGGATTTCATCCCGTCGTATGGAGAGTCGTACGTCCCTCTCCGGATTTCATCCCGTCGTATGGAGAGTCGTACGTCCCTCTCCGGATTTCATCCCGTCGTATAGAGAGTCGTACGTCCCTCTCCGGATTTCATCGCGTCGTATGGAGAGTTGTACGTCCCTCTCCGGATTTCATCACGTCTTATGGAGAGTTGTACGTCCCTCTCCGGATTTCATCGCGTCGTATGGAGAGTTGTACGTCCCTCTCCGGATTCCATCCCGTCGTGTGGAGAGTTGTACGTCCCTCTCCGTATTTCATCGCGCTTCTTTTTCTTCTCCTTTCGCTTTTTTTTCTTATTATTTTGTTGATCCAAGGAGGGGGTGGGATTTGCTGTTTGCGGGGGTGTCAATTTCCGACAGCCCTGGTTGCTAATCTTTTTTCTCCTTCGATAATAACCCATTCGTACATTGTGCTTTCAGGTGCTGAAAAAACGGCAAGGAATGACAGCAAGAGCAGCGCCGAAGAAGAAGAGCTCCGGCGACCCGCTGTCAGGAAACGCACCCGGCTCTAGTCCGATTGGCTCAATCTGTATCTCCAGATCGACCGGGACTCTGGTGCGTGCTATGTACGATTTCAAGGGCCGTTGCTCTAGCGAGCTGTCCTTTTGCCGTGGTGACGTCATCTCAAACGTGGTCAAAATGGAACCCGACGAGGGGGCTGGCTGCTGGTGGCGCGGCGACCACGGCGGCAAAAAGTTCGGGTGGTTCCCCTCAAATTACGTCCGCGAAATCACAGCCGACGAAGTTGCCAACTCCGACTGCTCTGCTTGCCGTGCTGCACTTCTTCCTTCGAGTCAGACTTCCATGGCACACTCCACTGATGAAAGAAACCCGCCAAAAAACGTAAGTCCATTCATCAGACACTTTAATTAGGTTACACAGTAATCTAGCAAGCGAAGGATGTAAGCATTGAGCTTGTTCAACAATTTATGATTCTTTTATTTTTGAGAAGATTTGGTACAATCTATGTTCTTATTGTCCACATGCAGTAGAGTTACATACTTCCGCAGCGTATCTACCGGCAGTGGAACCCAGAAAATATCAGGAAATTAAATATCAGAAAAATTTGCCATGGGTTAGGGAATTCTGATTCTTTCAAGCAATTTTTAAGAAATTTATACATGTCATCATTTGATGTTTTAAATTAAGCTAGGTATTGTCAATTTTTTCGCGCAGAAAATCTCTTCTGAAATATGCAGAAAATATCAGAAAAACGTCGGTAAAGTCCAAAAGTAATTTATAGATGACACTTGGATATAAAAAGCGCGCAAATTTCTTAGGATTTCACGAATACGTTCGAAATATCTCGTATTTCTCAATATATTGAGATGAAGTTTGCGTGATTTCTTACTTTTTGATCAGTAGAAATCAAGCGAGCAACTATTCGAACTCGGGAGTAGGCATGAGGTATCACGCGAAATTGAAGGAAAATCTTAGCTTCTCGGCTGTCTCAAATTACTGACGTTTATGACTATTATGCTCCCAACTAGGCCTGTCCCCGAACCGATGAAATCGCTCGTTGGTTCGTACGAAACGATCGAGCGATCATTTCGTAATCGTTCACTTCGAAAAAATCGTTTCGAAAGCCTGTTTCGATCGGAATCTGTTTCGATCGAGCCTGCTCGATCGAAATCTGCTCGATCGAAAGCCGTTTTGATTTTTTTTTTTTTTTTTTTTTTTTTTTTTTTATTATTTTTATTATGTAAAAATGTACTACTGGTCCTTACGGGGCATTAATTACGGGGAGTTAATGTTCGAATAAAGCTAATCTTAAAACTAATGTTATAATTTTTTTTTTTTTTTTTATTTTTTTTTTTTATTTTGAACCAATTAAATTTTTTCGATTCGAGCAATCTCATTAGGATTCCCGTGGGAGTTTCATGCACCGCTGATGAAAGCTCTAAAACGTCTTCCGAAGAAAGTTCACGGGATAAGGGATCCCTGGCTAAAGTCTTCCCAGTAAAAAGTTTTTGGAAGGAACAAGACCAGGTTCCACATATTTTTACGCGGTGATTACCTACTTACTTGTATATTGAAAAAGCCAAAACGGGTAATGCTCGAAAAAAAAACAGGAACCCTTCTACCCGTTTTGTAACTTTCTCAGGAATCTTTGATCCCTTATCGGGTGAAAGTACTTTCGATGGATGTAAGATGCTTTGAATTGCATATCAATACCGTACTCCGTTGCGTATCGCTGCGCTGCTTCGCGCCGGCCGTCGACCGCGTTTTTCATCTCCCTCTGGCTTCCCTTCCCGGAGGCTGCCTCACATTCAGCCCGCGCACATTTTAGACCTTTTTGACCGTTTACTTTCAATCGGTCGTGTTATGACTTATTATGAGTAACAGCAGCCTCCTCGCGTCAACTGAAACCTAAGTGACGCCTCATTCACTTCTTATCTTTCGGGCAAGGCATTTTGTGACCCATTCTCCGTTCTCGCTCGTTCCCTCGCACCTGATCCGCCGCTCTGCTCCCGTTCCACGCCTCCACGTTCGCCGGCATCTCTTTACTCACCGCTTTTCCCCCTCATATTGCTCTTGTTTTTCCTCGATCTCGGATACCTTTTCGATCGAATGTCACCTGTTTCTTAGCCGTCGCCTTTGCCTGTCGATCGCCACCACTGCGTTACGTGCAACGTGCCTATCTGCTTCGCTTGGCGTGGCGCTGTGCCACCGGTCGCCGCCCGTCGGCCGAGTTTCTTCTCTCTTATCTCTCTCTGACTTCCCTCCTCGGGGTTCACCTCACTTTCGGTCCAGCGTACATTTTGACTATTATTTGCTTGAAACTGGTTATCGCGTCAACCAAAACCTTATTTTTCATCACACATATTTTTCAGGCAAGGAATTCTACGGCGCGCTCAGCCCCCATCCGCCCCCCTCCCCCGCTCATCGGTCTCTCTTCATTTACCTGGTTTTCCTTGTTGTCGATTGTCTATCTAGGTCTTCACTGTCGCCTTTGTCTTTGTCCGCCGATCGCCAATTTGCCATCGCCACACTATTCACCGGTCTCCACTCAGATTTTTATTCACTATCACTTTTTTCCATTATTCCTTCCGTCTCTCTCATACAAATGAACTCGTCGCGTTGGCTGCTCCAGCATGTTTTGATTACCTTACCCGCTTTTGCTATTTCGCCCAATGATGCCGAAGCTTTGCTAATAATATTTTTCAGCACTTTAGTTTTCATTTTTTTAATATTACATTCTCTACAGCAAGAGGGGTATCCTTCATTGGCGTATCATGTCTGGAACCCCGTAGCCCCCTCCCTATGGTATCATTGAAAAGCCGTCTCGCAGAAAGGACTCCAACAATCAGATCAATCTCCAATCCAACTTATGGACGGGTTTTACTTGAAATTATGGAATTGCATAATTTTCCAAGTACTAAGTGAATAAACGTACAGCCGATATGCATGTGCCAGCCTCTGATTACAATTTACACCTGCTGGGGATCAAAAATCGCGCATAAGCTCCTTCTAGTGATGCGTAAATAAATTGTAAAAGAGGGACGCAAGACCAGCAGCTAAACAGTGGTGTCACCCCCCCCCCCCCCCCCACCCCAGGTACTTGACGAGGTTCCCCTATTTCATTAATTGGGTGTGTGCGGACTCCTTCTAGGAGATGTGAGAGGGAAGGGGGCCGGGGGCCTCCCCCGAACTATTTTGACACTTTGATGTTCTATAGAGGCAATTTGAGGCTATAATCAGCAGTTTTGTCTCCTTTGCCACTGCAGAAACTTGCTTAGGTTTTATGGGTAAATATATCCTTTTTTTTTTTTTTTTTTTTTTTTTTTTTTTTTTTTTTTTTTTTTTTTTTAACAAATTAAACGAAACTTTTTTACAGAAAAACGGAGGGGGGAGAGGAAATATGTGGGAGGGGGGGAGAATGCAGGATTGGAGAGAAAAGAAAAAGGGGGGAGAATAGAAGAAACGGGGGTGGAGGAGAATATAACCGAGCGAAAACAGATGACACTTTGGCGGATTTACGCAAACTGCCCATAAAAAAAGAAAAAAAAAGAAAGAAAAAAACTTCACACCCCCCCTCCCCCCATTTCAAACTTGATGAGTTGCTTGTCTGTAAACATGGCTACTGACATCACTGCAGCTAAATGATGGAGTAGGTGAGCAATAGTCCGAATGAATTGTAAGTCGTCCCAGACAAGAAGCGAGGGCTGAAGGATAACAGACAGGACGGAGAGTCGCATTAGGTTACTAGTTACTTCCTAAAAGTTCGATCCATTCGATTTTATAAAGAGAAGTTGATGAAGAGCTTCAGTTGAACGGTGGCGTATATGTATAAAGATAGTGAAAGAGGAATAAGACGCGGATCACGCGAACGACAAAGGTGAGGAAGGGAAGAGAGTGGGCAGTAGCGGCACCGATAAGAGCTTCAGTCAAACGGGAGCTAGGATCGAGATCTTGAAAGAGGAAGGAGTCACAGTCACAGTCATGGGCGACAAGGGGAAACAGAGATAGTCAGCGGTGCCGTCACCGAAAGGAGAGGTGCATGAAACAAAAGCTATGCGAGGTGTGAGGAGCACTGGAGCAGGTCAGGCGCCAGGGGTCAAACCAAATACCGAACCGAAGAAGAGTGTAATTGTGTGATATGAGGAAAACGAACGGGGAAGAGATAAGGACGATTCGATGTAGGATGATGAGGGCGTGTGTGTGTGTGCGTGCAGTACGGGCCGACATACGTATACTGAGCGGATGCAAAATTCGAACGAAATGGTCAAAACTGTCTAAGTAAATGCAGCTAGTATCATTATCATTGTCGCGGCACGCGCAGCGCTGGCGAGCGCTGAGCCATACTACCAAGGTCCATTGGATCATTATTGTTATTGGTAATGGGCATTTGGGCTAGGAGCTAAAGGAGCATTGAGATCGGGAGGTAGGGTAGCGGAGCGGATCTCTGATACTTTACAAATAAATGGTTGGTAAAAAATGGAGTGAATGCGATAAGCGCATATATTTTGAATAAAAATTGATCTGATAAAGTAACTTTAGTAAGTAGACGAGAATCGAGACCTGGTATTTTCATGGTTTGTGTGGTTAAATTAATTTGTTTTGTTGTGGGAGGGGGGGGGGAGGGGAGAAGATTAAGCACATGGAATGCTTTTCGGTAATTCTATGTATACAGAACACATGGTAATAATATAATTTGCGGTCAGAACTGCTACGGTACTTAACGCTGATGCTGTTATTTCAATCGAATTCGAAACGAAGAAAAAAATTAAGAGGAAGAGGAATTCTTGACAACAATATGGTATTTCTGCAATTATTTGCTAAACATGGTAAATCTTATTTCAACATTACAAAATAACATTTCGATCGAAACGGCTTTCAAAACAAACGTTTCGATCGGGCATTCCGATCGAGCACTTCGATCGAGCATTTCGATCGAACATTTCGATCGAGCAGTTCGATCGAGCAGTTCGATCGAGCAGTTTCGATCGAAACAGGTCTTCGAACGATCATCGAAATGATCGATCGATCGATCGATCGGTTCGGGGACAGGCCACTCCCAACGATAAAAACAATCTCGTATTTTCCGAGATATCGAGTATTGTAATTTGGGATTTTTCATTTAGGCACGCATCGCCGAGAAACCCAAGATGGTGTCCAAAAATCTCCGTTCCGCCACTGGTACACATTTTCTTGAACAACTGCCAGAAAGAGTACGCGCCTACTAAGTTTTAAAGTCAGAGCCATTTTCAACTATGACAGAAGATTGCATGAGATAAGTTTATCCTTGCAAGTAAATGTAAGAATCAAGATGGTGGATCTTCCGTCGTAGTGGAAAACAGGGTGTGTACTAAAATTATTAAAAGTTGGATTTTCCTGATATATTTCTGAAATTTTTGGCAAAATCTCCTGTTTTTTTCGGGAATAAATTGGCAACCCTTTGATTTAAAAAATCAGTGTCGGCACCTTCCAGCCAAAGTATCTCAAGCGCCATGCAACGTTTAAAAATGTTCGCTGCCATTTCATTTTTTTTAGAGAGAGATCGTTCAATGAAGCCGTCCGAAAATTTCGCTGAATTTTCTTTGTGCTACCGACAAAATTCAGTGACATTTTTAAACAAATTCAATCAACAATGTCTCTGTAAAAACAAATAAAATGTCAGCGGAAATGTTTAAACGTAGCATGGCGCTTGTGATACTTTGGCCGGAAGGTGACGGTATGTAATGAAACCAATCAAAATTTTTGGAAATTTCTTGAGGCACTCAGAAAATCCTGATTCATGACCGATTTTCCTAGTTTTTCCTGATGTTTTCCGTTTTTTACTGACGGCAGAAACCTTGTCACAGTATCGCGGAAAACGCGCGATTTTTAGAAGGATATTGAAAACAAATAAGAAATTACGCAGTAATCACCGCAAGATCGCGGCAAATACACAAAATTTTCATCAGTTTTGTAAAAGCATCATAAATTACGCGTTATTCACCTTAATATTGCGACATATACGCAAATTTTCGATTGGTTTATTAAAAGCAATGAAGATCACACAATATTCACAACAATGTGGCGAGAAGTACGCGATATTTCCACCGAATTCGCTAAATCCTGCGAAAATACGTGCTTTTCATCTGGATATCGCAGAAAATGCGCGATTTTTCGGGCGATTTTGAAGAATAAAATTATATATTACGCGATAATCACCGCAACATCGCTGCAGATACACAAGTTTTCCATCGGTTTTTTTTAAAATCGTTATAAATTATGCGTTATTCACTTCAATATCGCGGAAAATACGCGATGGTTCTCATCGTTGCAAGCATGATAGTCATAACGTCAGTAATTTGAGACAGACGAAACGCTAAGATTTTCCTTCAATTTCGCGTGATACCACATACCTACTCCGGAGTTCGAATAGTTGCTCGCTTGATTTCCGATGATCAGAAAGTGCGAAATTACGCGAATTGTATCGGAATATCGTGAGAAGTACGCGATATTTCCAGCGAATTCGTTAAACCCTAAGAAATGGCGCACTTTTTATATCCAGGGTGCCATCTAGGTACAATTTAATTTTAGATTTCACCGATGTTTTTCTGATTCATGACATTTTTGAAAATTATCGAGACTGCAATTACTAGCTAACAGGAATGTTCCCCGATTTGTTATAACCAAGATTAACTTACGAAAAAAAATTCCCTATACATTACATGGAATCACTATGAAACCTGGAAAAGTCATACTTTTACCCCCGAATCTGTAGATACTCTGCATGTGTCATCTAGGTATAATTTAATTTTGTATTTTACCGATGTTCTTCTGATTTATGACATTTTTGAAAATTATCGAGACTTCAATTACTAGCTAACAGGAATGTTCCCCGATTTGTTTCAACCAAGATTAACCTACGAAAAACGAATTCACTATAGATTACACGGAATCACAATAAAACTTGAAAAAGTCAGACAAATTTTACTCCCGAATCGGTAGATACCCTGCATCTCATCTCAAATAATTATTTACTGAAAGATAGCTTTCTAAATATCTCCACAGAAACAGGCCAAGAAATCAAAGAGGAGTAAGAGATTCGGATTTTGGTCTTGCATGAGAGTGCAGAGCGACGAAGTTGAGCCTCTAACGAGTGAAAGCAACGCGGTCGTTGACCCATACTCACCAGTATCCGTAGCATCTCAGACAGAAGAGGATCCCTCCAGCTCCGACTATGATTACCTAATTCAGGTTCGCATCGATGGGACAGGCACCGAAGTTTAATCTCCAATTCTCACCACTCATCAGTCGTAGTCGTCCTCATACTTGCTGACGTAAGAAATTATTCTCGTTTTACCTTCAAAGGCACCCGCAGCGTTCTGCCGTGATAGCGAAAAGAGCAGTAAGTGCAAAAATGAAGTTTTGAGAAAACAGGCTCAGAAGCTTTAGACTGGAAAATTTTATTGAAAGAAGCCTCCGTTCTTCTAATCATCCGAAAGAATCCTAGAAATCATTTACCTAGTTGATTAAAAATCGACCGGTTTTATTTCAATTGCATGAAAGGGATATTTTTCATTCTTATGTTAGACTAGTGTTAGGCAAGATAGCCGTCAATGGTATCTTCTGCATGCTTTCGTGGTTGCGTTTTGTACACACAACAAACACATTTTCAGGTTCAAAATTGGCAGGAGAGGGTGACACTTTACTTGAAAGCACTGTTTTCATTGGCTCTCCAGAGGAATAATGTCACTTGCTACTATCTTGCCTGAAACTACGTCATTTTTTGCGCACTTACTGCTTTCCCATATGTCTCGTCTTTATACCAGGTATTACGATGAGTTTTGCTATCGTAGCTATTTCAGTAATTTCATCTAAAAGAGTTTCGACGAATTTTCAAGGAAATTCGATTTCGAAAATTTGACATTTACAGACTGCTCTCTTCTCTATCATGGCAGCGTTGAAGTATTACGCAAGGCATTTCGGCCCCTCGCCCTGTTGTAAGATAAATTCTACTCATTAGATAATTTCCCTTTCCCGCCTTCTGAATTACTTTAGATTCCCCTGAAACCCCCCCCCCCTCCCCCTTATTTTTCAGAAAATAACGGAAAGAGCCTATAAAAAGTGAAACATTTCTTTTTATTAATTAACTTTTCTACCTTCGAAGACTCTTTATTTTTCTAAAAATGGAAGGCTTACGCAAGACTGGGCTTGACTCCCTATTCTTTTGTAGAACCTAGTGAGGCAAGCACAGGTCCCTCGCCCCTCCCGTTAAATGGCTTATGCAATACTTGAACGGCGCTTTCTCCATTTCAATTTATTTTTACGCATTAATCCTGTTTCATTCTACAAAATCATTGCAGTGGTCAATACACAGATGAAAAAGTGGAGAAAGTGGTTTTAAATTTCAGGCAGTTTTGATCTCCAAAATGCGTTTCGGCCGGTACTAGGTTTTGACTCCTTTGGCTGCACGTGTACAATTTGTGGTTGTTCAGCTACAAGTCGTGAATCTCATCAAATTTCAAAACAAATGGTGAAGATTGAGAGGATCAAAACACCGTTAAAGATTACAATTTTTATGCTCTTACCAATTTTCCCCCGCAAAAACCCGGTTATGAGCTGAGATAACAGCTTGTAAACTTCATATCACATAATTTGGGAATTAAAGTCGACCAGTAAATATTCACAGAGTATTTCGCAGGTTGTTTTTCTCATACTTAGATTCATTCACTTTACAACCAGTTGGTCGCATAGTAAAACTGATCAGAACGTAAACGTTCTATTTTTCCATAATTTTCTTATGGTAATTCAGAGTAAATGATTTGATGAATTTCTATAAAATATGATATGAATTTTAAGTACGTAGACATACCTATCTGAAAATTTTTACAAATATTCTATGAAAAAATAAATTCGGTCACGTCTTAACGGTTCCTCGTGTGTAACAAAATTGCTGGTAGATCATTGAAAATGCAGTAACTGGAATTCCAAAACTTAAGATGATATAGCGTTAGGGGAAGGAAAAAAGGGATAGCTCTCTGGGAAAATTTTCTTGAGAACAGAAATAAATTCAATATAATGAGGTATAATTTATCAAAAAAAAAAATTAGACGAAAACGTTGAAGTTCTCTTAATGAGAACTAGCACTGGAAAGCGTTTGTATTACAATTCAAAATGCGTAGACCTTTCGTTAGGTTCAATCCTCCATAACTGATTCTTAGGTTTCTGTATTTGTTTTCAGGTTCAAACGAAAATCGACTGAAATGAAAGTGACAGTGTTCGGACATTAAAGTGTTGGTTATTCTGACTCTGCCAGAGAACGCAAATCATGACAAGATTCTTCTTTTCTGATCGCGATTGTTAGCGATTGTGAATGCACTTTTTTCATGCATTTGCCTTGCACAACATCATAATGTCACAATTGAGCGTCTCTGCAATAATCACTTAATATTTTTTTGTACCTTTTTTTGACTGTTATTTTGAAGTTTATTTTCTTTCAATTGTCTTTCATGTAGTGTGCCGTTACCTATTCAGGGTTTAGTATTCTTTTTTTTTTGTTCTTATAGCTGATTGTGAGTGGAGCTTTCATTACTCATTCAGTGGCGTAGTGCCTGACCATTCAATTTTTGTATGATTTACGAAAAAAATGTCGAATCGTGTTTCCTTTTTTTCTCATCCATTATCTTGTGGAATTTCATGTTATTGAATTTAATCGTATAGATTAGAGCAGGAAGTTGTAGGTGTATTTTGATTTCGTCCTTGATTTTGACAAGGTATATTTTCTTTTTTGTTTGTTATTTAGTACAACCTAATGCTACCTCTTTTATGTATAGAATCTCCATGTGACCTTTTGTTATTGTTGTATGTCTTTGTTGTGTTGTAAGATCAAAATATCTTTATTACCCATGCATTAATACTTTTTTGCAAGTTAATGCTTCCATCCATGAAGATATAATCCTATATTCTAATCATGAAGTTATTTGTTTGGTTTTTTTCCGATTTTTTGTTTTCGTTTTTTTTCCTTTCATTTTTCATTTGTATCGAACTCACCAGTCTGTTTTGTTCCGTCAAACAATCGTTCATCTAGATCTTTCTTCCTCGTAATTATTTTAAAATGATCTCCAATTTATATTTGAGTTTTTTCTATGACCATGTTTTGATAAGTATTTTTGTAAGAGGATTTCTACTTTTTTTTTATATTGTTGAGGTAATTCGACCATGATTTATAACCCCTCATTTTTTCATCATCATTATTATTACTTGAATTCAATCGACTGATTATGATAACTTATTAAAATCTATCTTTCTATCTTGTTCTAAAAAATAAAATAAAAAAAATCATTGATTTTTAATGAAGCCGTGTTAACTTTAATCTACTATTTTCTCTATTTTTCCCTCATTTCCAGTCCAGTCTTAAGGATCGATCTCTCTCTCCCTCCCTCCCTCCCTCCCTCCCTCCCTCCCCCTCTTCACCTTCTCTCTCCCTGTTTCTCCTCTGTTTCGAAAAAGAAGGTATTCTTTGTCACTTCAAGCCATTCTATGTGAAAAGAGGGTTGATGTAACAAAAAATATCTCCGTCTGACGTTTTTTCTCGCAAAATCTGAAAGAAAGCGTGCAATGGCGATGGGTGAAAGTAAAGTACGCCTAATTAACGCTTTTAAAGTCTGAAAAAAGCTGAATCGCATGAAAAAGTCTAAAAATATAGTGATTTACTCTTTGGACTAAGCTGCTCCAAGTTATTTAATTTCCCCTTGGTGAAGCTCGACGATAATGGGGGTCCTCAGGGCTAA
The DNA here is from genome assembly GCF_918797505.1 of Bemisia tabaci. Taxonomy (NCBI): domain Eukaryota; kingdom Metazoa; phylum Arthropoda; class Insecta; order Hemiptera; family Aleyrodidae; genus Bemisia; species Bemisia tabaci. The sequence continues at coordinate 61,923,425 of NC_092794.1, read as the reverse complement.
AAAACCGGGAAAATAAACCCGTGAAAATTATCTAGGTATTCACAAATATTTAGGAATTTTAAGAAGGAGACAGCAATTTTTCTCGGTTGCTTAATTTTTTTTTACCACACGAGTCCTGCGACCTTTGAAATGAAGATTTCAGGACCTTTACGTCCGAGAAAAAAAAAACTGGGGTACTTCAACTGAGATTGAAACATCGTGGGTAAGAATCACTCCTTTTTGCCTTGCATCTCAGCAGAAAGCTGTTCGACAAGTCAGGAAGTGCTCAATCTGAAAATGTCCTTTCTTGAAGTCTATCGACACTCACAGTCAGTTTCCAACACTAAGCAACCAAAAAATTGGTGAAAAATGTCTTAGATTTAGGACGCGCATTCTCTAGTGTATTTTGATCCTTTAAGTCCCCCTTAATTTTTAAGTTTTAAGCAACTTTTTCCTGGTTGTATACGCAGCAACGCGTTACTGAAATACTGAAAACGAAGGAAAACCTGTGCGCCTTCAATTTCTTGCATATGCAACATGGACATCCATTGAGTACGAATAGTTGTATCCTTGCGCCTGTCACTCACGCGCCTCTTCCCATCAATTTACTGTCCATAGGTGCCTGTATTCTGCCGTGCCGTGCTAAGGAAAAACACCGTATGAACATTCGCGAGTTGCCAAATTGCCTTCGATAAAAATGTTTACTTTTGAGGAAAGTTATGAATATTTTTCCGAGAAATCTTCAAGGACTGTAGGTAAAATTGCGAACAAAATCATCTGAAAAATTGGAAGAAAATTATTTACAAACTCGCAAACTCGTGATTTACCAAAGGAAATTTGGCAACGCCTGAAGGTTCATACGGCGTTTTTCCTTTGCACAGCAGTATCTCCGTCACTCTTTTGGCACAGTATTCTTAGTGACTTTTTATTGTCTCTTTTTCTCTCCCTATATAGTTTCTCCCAAACTTGTAAAGACCATCGTTAGAGCGTTCTAGAGGCAAATCAGATTTGTCCTTTGATGAGATGGAAGGATCTACCCAGAAACTTCATCTCATGTTACCGAATTTCCTCTCGTCTTTTATTTTTCCCCTAAAAACGGAGCAACACTTAATGGCGCTAGACTTTCCGGGAGTTCCCTCAGATTATAAAATACTCTATCCACAAAATTACAAGCCAGAATTTCTGTACTTTACTTTGGAGAAAATAAATTATGAGAGGAAATAAAGCATTAGATTTAGAATAAGACTTAAAACAAGCCGCTGGCGATTGATCCGAGTCGAAATAGTGCACACTCTATGGCTCACCAGTTTTCGAGGTAGCCGATTTTTGCTGGAAATATGTTGCGGAAACTTTTAGTCATGCGCGGAAAATGTTGCGAAAACGAAGGCCGACTGTTTTTAAAGCGGGTATTTGAGCATAAACCGAAAATGACACAACCTTTCTTATCTCCTCTGCAGTATTAGACAGTTTCTTTTGCTGCTTTTTGAAGCGTGTAAAAATTACTTTGAATTTTTTCTAAGAAGGCGATAACAACATCCGAGGTCACTTATGGATTCAGTGACTCAAAATACACTATCATTTTTCTTTAGATACAGACCTTAAGAATTCTTTATCTTGTTTACTGCGAAGCGGGAAAAATAGCTTTCCCGGCAACAATCGGCTATCCCGAAAAACTGTTATAGAGATACAATACATATATACGAATAGGGCAAAGCGAAGGTTAACTTCGAACAAGAGGGATTAAAATGCACGAAGGACACAGTATCCCAAGTCCGAGACATTTTTCACTTTCTTCCTCTTTTTCACTTTTTTGCTCTGATATTAGTCTTTATCATACTCGAGGAAAGTCTGCTCTACTCTGTCATGCTAAGGACGAACGCCGTATGAACATTCGAGAGTTGCCGAATTTCTCCGGATGAAACGTGTATTTATGAGGAAAGTTATGAATCTTTACCATTGAAATTTTCAAATATTTCAAATTTAACTGCGGAAAAAAAATTTCTGAAAAATTGGAAGAATAATAACCACAGCTTTCCCATGAGATTCGCCTTTTTTCGAAGGGAATTCGGCAACGTCTGAAGGTTCATACGGCGTTTTTCCTTAGAACGGTAGTATTGCTCTGGCGCGGCAAAAAGGCTGTCCCGACCGCAGAATGGAGTCCATTCCGTACACTGGCGCTATCGATTTTATCTCATAGCGCTCGACGCTCCTCCTAACTCCGGGTCTGTTCATGACAGACCACCTCTCAACTGCACTCCCTCGAGCAGCCTCCCCTAACCTCCCACCTCCCCCTCCCCCCAGGCTCCCTCGTCCGTCCCCCAGAAACAATTACCCAGTCATAGTCCATAAATTGCAGGCCTGTGAAAGAAGGGGTTCAGGGTTGGGGGGTAAAGCTCACGCTGAACCAAGTTCTTCCGATTCAATCTCTTTTTATCCTTAATGTCGCAAACGCCATCGGAATATTATGCGCGTTCCTTTTCTCTAAGAAAAAATACATAATTTAGTGATATAATCGCAAAATTCGGCTAAACCAATCCTGAAATAATCGAGAGAACCATGGACAGGATATCGATGGTTGAAGTCGAAAACCGTGTCTCTTTCACGGCGTTTCTAAATATCTGATCACGTTCAATATTTTGAAAGAAAAGTATTCCGAATTTCCTCTTACAATCTTCACCGTGTATTTAAAAGGTAGAAAGAAAATTCACAGGGAATTTCAGGGAAAACTCTAGGTTAGTTTTTCCCCCAAAAATGAGATATGAGCGGAAATCTGCAAAATTGCATTCGAAGATACTGATACCACTACACTTTGGTCATAGGTTCTCATATATAAGTGTAGTATTGCCTCAATTACGTAATTTAAGATGCTTTTATTTTAAATTGCATTTCGTACATTTTGCGATTCATGATCATACTTGATGCATCGTGTGATTTTTTTCGTCAGCAAGAAAAAAAGAATTTGGGTAAAACATTTTGATCTGATGGCAGGTTGTCATTATAAATTAGATACAAAAAACTGAAACTGCACATTAAAATTCATAAACACAGTTAACATGCAAAAAAATGTTCTTGTTCAACCTCGGTTTTCTAGTACGGAGCAACTTTTTGTTGGTCATACAACGTAGCAGCACGCGACTAAAAACGTAACAAAGCCCGAGTGCCTTCAACCTCTTGCATATGCAACACGGACATCCATGGAGTACGAATAGTTGTATCCCTGCGCCTGTCACTCATCGCGCGCGTCTCATCCCCATCAATTTTCTGCCTATGTAGATGCCTCAATGTCGGTCCCTCTTTTGGCACAATAGTTAAGGTGGCTTTTTCCTCCCTTTTATTCTCATCTGAAAGTAGTAAGGCCCTACTACTTCTGAATTTCCTCTAAACCTGTAAAGACGATTCTTAGGATTTTTTAGAGGTAAATCCGATTCCTCTTTTCATAAGGTGAGCGGATTTAACTTGAAAAAACTAGAAACTTACGTTACCTTCCGCTTAATTTTTTTCAAATTTGGCATTCTTTGTAGTTACATGACCATACTAGACAATCTGTAGGTCAAAAATCTCGGCAGATTTTGAATTTTTAGCAAAAAAAAAAAGGACGAAAGCCCCTGCGCATGAGCCTAAAGAATCATTCTAAATCTAAAAATTGGCAACATTCAGAGAAACGAAAGCAGAATAGTGTTTGGAAAAAAACCTCGCATTTGATACAGAAATCGATAGCCGAATCGAATGCGAGGTTTTTTTCCCAAACACTATTATTCTGCTCTCATTTCTCTGAATTTTGCCAATTTTAAGGTTTAGAATGATTCTTCAGGCTCATGCGCAGGGGCTATCGTCCTTTTTTTTGGCTAAAAATTCAAAATCTGCCGAGATTTTTTACCTAATCGATGCGATATATCGCATGCCAGTTCGACCACGTCACTTGAGCTAGACGAATCACCTTAACTTTTGAAATTCCTGCCATGTTCCGGATTGTTTGCATTTCCGAAACTTTCTCAAAACTTTTGAAAAAATCTGGAAAGAATCCCGGAGCTTTTAACGGTCATGGAGTGGGAGAAATTGGAACAGAAAAGCTCCGGATCCCAAAACTTTTGACGGACACGGTATGGGAGCACCGCGGAGAGGGTTGAGGGTAACTCGGACTGGAAGGGCAAATCATTTTTTTTCTGTTCTGTTTATATCTGTTTTTATCGCGGCGACAAACAGAATTAGCAAGCTAATCACAGAGCAGGGGAATGATGATAGGTACCGCTTGACAAGCAGTCATGAAGGGTCGCGTGGCGGACCGCGGGTCAGCGCCGAAGAACCCTTCCCCTCCCGCGCGCTGCACCCCCTAGCCTCGAGCATCGCGCCAGCAAGTGTGAGTTCACAAAGGCCCTGTACGTGTGGCCTTTTTAATGATATTTATTACCTTTGTTTATCGTGCGGCGGTCTCCGGAACTGATTCGGAAAATAAGCTCGACATTGGCAGCGGGGCGGGGTCCATTCACCCTCCGCCCTGAATTCCCCGGATGCAAATTAGACAGCTAATTGTCGAGCAATTGTCACCTTGTTATTGTGGGTTCTCAAGCACCAGCGGGGAGCTGCTGGTTCACACCAGAATATAATGAAGAGATTTGTGTGACGGGCATTTGGACGTATTTCTATCAATCGGAACTATGTGTATTATGACGTGAGCCCTGTTATGCACATATTCTTATGGATCGCAGGGCTCATGTCTAAATGCACATAGTTCCGTTTGATAGAAATACGTCCATTTTTCTTTCCGATCCGTCGATTTTTTCACGCAACTCGTGGTTGTTTCATTTTCCATCGCCGGATGATCCGATTTTAATCGCGAGGCTTATGAGATTTGTGACCGAACATGACTTCGTTTCTTTCAGACTTAATTTTTGTTAAGTCTGTGATCTTGATTAACTTTGTTAGGCGCCGGGACAACAGAACTTCAACATGAAATCTCCCACGATTTCAAAATAACGTTCTTTTGATTATCTAAAAAGTTTTAGCTATTTGTAAGTCTCTCTAACTTAACCAATCAATAAAAATAAGGTTTTCGGTTGTAAAATTCTAATGGTCTTCTTGTCGTATGATTTAATTTAAAATTTTTCACTTGAATATTAATTTTTACTATTATATTTTAAATTGCTAGTTTGTCATTCTTCCTATCATTCTGGCTCTAAATTAAAAAGCAGTTTATTATGCTACCTTAGTACAGTTAATTTATTACAGCTATTTAATTTTAAATACATAAATAATTAAATCAGTATCTGGTAGACGGGCGTATAATTCCACATTTTTTTATTATTTTATACTTTTTTTGCGTGTTCTGTGACAACTGTCTTTCTTCTAAATTCTGTGACAACCCTGACTAGATATCCAATTCATCCACTTGTAGAAGGGTGGAAAAACTGCAATGCGACTTGAAAATCCAAGATTTTCAATATTTGGTAAATAAGCTTGGCTATGCATGTTGTAACATCTAATTATGAAAAATTCCTCCTCTTCTAAGACTCTTCTATTTCTCTCCAAATCCTTGTGTTAACTTGGAAAATTAAAGGATGATATTCCGATTATCCTCAATATCACCGAGAAGTATGCGGCATTGATGGAGGTCGTGATTTCATTTCAACCCGCTCCGATAAAATCGTGTGTCGTGAGCCGGAAACAGTGCCCGGCGATTGAGATACAAACTATCCTGCTCGCATGGTTAAATCGCTCGTGAAGGAGACTTTTGAAAAGGAGCTTTCGTCGGTCGGAAGTTGGGAAATTCTCACGGAGAGCAAAGCACGGATGGCTAAGTGGTTAAACAGATGAATCGGATCAAAAAAACATTTGTAATGACTGTCACGAACCATGTAACTTGTCGATGAGCGGATTCGCAGGCCACGCGCCCTCGTGAAATTACTGGAGCAATAAAATGACTAAGCAAACAATGCGGACAAAGGCGAGCGCGACCAACTCGCGGTATTTGCACACGTCATAGGAAGATAACTCCGGGACCGCATCCACCGATTGAAACATGCGAGGGGCAGTGATGGGTATAATTGGAGAGCAGAGCTTTGTGTGGTTAGCGAATTAGTCTCAGCTCATTACGCAGAGTGGAGCGGGGCGCGGAGTTTGCGGTTCCCACACGACCTACGCACATCGGCGCCGGGCTGGTAGGCTGGTTGCATAGTTTCACTGGGGGGTTTATACATCCTGGAGTCATCGGCGCAACTAGTATGGAGAATGCTTCCGTTCTAAGGAAGAATGCCGTATGAGCCTTCAGACGTTGTCAAATTTCCTTCGACAAATTACGAATTTTCGGGAAAATACGTAAATTGTTTTCACTTAATCTTTCAGAGAATTTCATTCGTAGTTTGATCTAAAAAGTCTGAAAATTTCGAAGAAACATATTCATAAGCTTTCTTCCATTTTAAACATTTTTTGAAGGGAAATTTGGCAGCATTCGAATGCTCATACAGCGTTGCTCCTTAGCACGGCAGTATGAGACCAGGGGGGCTGAAACCCCCCCCTCCCCGAAATTTACTTGGCCCCTTTGAAGGAATGTGAGGGATTTTGCTATATGAGTGTATGACAAATTTTTCACATTTAAATTTAAATTCAATCAATTGACTAAGGAACCATAATACCGCCTATTTGCAAACTGACGATTTTGCAGGACGAAGAAAAAACCCTACCATTTTTGTAATTTTAAGGTATTTGCAATTTTTGCAATACAGAGTCATTACAGAACTCTCATGCGGTATTGGAAAAAACTAAAAACGTCAGCTTGCGTATTTTATACTGTAGAATGCGGCAAGTCACTGACTCATTTTCGTCAAAATTGGACGTATTTCTACCAAACAGAACTATGTCCGGATGGGAAGCACTGACTATTTACTCCGGATGAGCCCACAGCTCATGAGTCCCGCATACAGTTAGCACATAGTTCCATTTGGTGGATTTAAAGTCAGTTAGCCGGTATTCTGCCGTGATAAGGAAGGACGCCGTATGAACCTTCGAGAGTTGCCAAATTTCCTTCGATAAAATGTTCGTTTTTTAGGAAAGTTATGAATATTTTCTCTCGAAATTTTCAGAATTTTTCGGTGGAATTGCGAGCAAAATTATCTTAAAAAATTGGAAGTTCGCAAGAAAATTTGCAAGTTTACCAGGAAATTCGTGTTTTATCAAAGGCAATTTGGAAACGTCTGAAGGTTCATACGGCGTTTTTCCTTAGCAAGGCAGTATTGTCCCTCAGCCCTCGCACTATCTGGCTCCTTTTATAGGCACATAGCAGCTTGGCACGCCCGCTGTACTGCATTGCAACGCATGGATACAACTATACGTACTCGATGACTGTCCGTGTTGCATACGCAAAATTACGAAGGCGCGCAGGCTTCCTTCGTCCGCATAGAATCAACGTGCACTTAGCATTGAGTAAGTCAACATCTGAATTGTAACTCCTGAATACAAGTTTTCGCACTCACGTTCCTAACGATAGAAAATTAAGGCGCTGCTTCCTCACGTGATTGTTTAAACTTAGGAAGCTCAACTCGTCTCCGTCAAAATAAAATCATATAAGATCAGTCAAAAGACTCAAAAAACAAAGATCTAACATCCATG